>NW_019942587.1:256421-269708 GCF_002910315.2 Salvelinus sp. IW2-2015 | reverse complement strand
GGTGGCGTTTCAGGTTGTTTTTTTGGAGTTGTGACTGGTGCAGATTAGACATTGTGTGATCTGATCAAATTTCTACCGAAGTGCATACTGAAAACAGCACCCTATCCTACCTTCTAATTAGCAAATGCATTCACCTGGGAGATCACACGACTGTATAGCTGGAATTAGCACGCACGCACCGAAAACAGAAGTAAGGCCTCCAGTCCGCATGATGTACACTTATGTTAATGGCATAGGCTTCTATGGATTATCTACCCCCCAATATATACAGTTGAAGTCGGAAGTTTACATACACTTAGGGGTTGGAGCATTAAAACTTGTTTTTCAAACCATCCACAAATTTCTTGTAACATAAACAATAAGTTTTGGCAAGTCAGTTAAGGACATTTACTTGTCCAATGACACAAGTTAATTTATCCAACAATTTGTTTTACAGAAGATTATTTCACTTATAATTCATTGTATTACAATTTCCAGTGGGTCAAAGTTTACAACTGTTGACTGTGCCTTTAAACAGCTTGGAAATTCAAAATGATGTCATTGGTTTTTAGAAGCTTCTGATAGCTAATTGACATCAGTTTGAGTCAATTGGTAGCGCGTGTCCTGTGGAATGTATTCAAGGTCCTACCTTCAAACTCAGGGCTCTTTGCTTGACCCACTTATAGGGAAAATCAAAAGAAAAATCAGCCAAGACCTCAGAAAAGAATTGTGGAGCCCTCCACAAAGTCCTGTGTTCATTTCACTCGTTAGGAATTGAATATTAAATATGACTGATTGAGTGTACATGACACTTTGAACCGTACGATTCATCACGTTTTTCTGTTTAGAGAAGATTCCAGTAGCAGTCAGAGAGGCATCCAATTAAGTGGAGCACCACAGTCAGCCTACAAGTCATATTTTCCAGGTTTTTGGAAGGTCTTACACATCCTATGCTACATGCGAAGGAGACACACATTATCATGTACTCCATAAAGATGACAACCGCTTGGGAAATTTGATTGCGCTGCAGAAAAGTGCAAATCGAGAGTGTTCCAAGAAACACAAGCTATATGGAGCCGACACTGGATTAGTTGGAGTAGCTGACACACAGGAGTACAATAGAAGTATATATATATCCACATGATAAACCTAAACCTACATAGTGCTCATTAATTAATATACGAGCTATAGGACGCTTCGCAAAATGTGCGCGATCTCATAACAGTCTTCAAGTTAGAAGAGGATATCCACCACCTCCTCGAGGATATTCTGGTTCGCCAATACCTAATAAAATAAAATACAAGATTACGGCACACTAGAGCCCATGGGACAATTAGATAGCTGCCTCAACTAAGGTTTTGCGAAGATGTCACACTCGTCAATGCACACAACATGGAGATTAGAAGAGGGAGAATTACTGACAAAGATATTTGCCAGTACAAGGTGGAGCGCAACTGGGCGCTTGGAGGATGGAGGAGAATCACCAAGGGAGAGGTAGCGATGTGTCTCGCCACATATACCGCGAACCAGATAATGCGCCCCATCCTCCAACGCGCAGATAAAGAAGCGATCGAGGGTGGAGACATATAACACTAGTCATGTTTGTGGAGAGGTAAGCTGTTGAGAGCTTAGGCCAGAGGCGCACTTGCTCGACTAGATCGTTCTTCACAAATTAGAATGTCATTCACGCCACGGAGAATAGCGGAAGGACAATATCTTGTAGGTTCATAGGTCTCGGCACAGCAAAGAATGCATCGAAGATTTAGCAAGTACCGAGGCAGGAACGATCTAGGAAAGCTTCTCGAGTCGGCAAAACTGGGTCTTCCAAATGGACAATGACCGCCTTAAAGAACTATGATTGTGTATCACCCCCCCACGTACTGAACTAGAGCACAAAATGGCCTAAATAACACACACAACAGCGAACAACAACAGAGTTCACCAAGGTCATGCGCACACGTGCTCATACACAAAGCACCTAGCACACTTCAACTAACCCCACACATACACACACACGCACACACTCTCATATCGTGCGGCACGACACACACACACACACAACACGACAAAAGCGTGTGCAAGCAAGGAGGTCCTCAACACACTGACTCCAGTTACACAAACACAACACAGCTCGGTCAGGAGGAATGGGCCAAAAATTCACCCAACTACTATTTTGGGAACAACAGCTTGTCACGACCAGACACTAAACGTCTTAGACCCACACGCAGTTATAGTAATCAAACAAGGACAATTTTATCTCAGGCAAGCTACCACCAGTTGGAAATAATCTCGAGGCCTGTATTGATGTGCTATTTTATGTTAACAACCCTCAAACCATTTAGCAGGCACGGGAAATTAATTTAGCTGTTTAACGAGGAGGGGAGGAGAATCAGTATCAGAAAAAGTAACTGGTAAATAATCCACATTCCTCCTTAATCTATCTGGTATTTAGATTATCTGACAGTTCAATTTTTTCACATTTAGCTTTTCCAAAATAAGAAAGGTGATTAACTAACTGACAGGCCATTTATGTACACTTGGTTAACTAGGATAAATCGCTTCATAGCGACAATTTTGTGAACGGAATAACTTGTAGTTTTATGGTCACATGTTATGTGGCCCACAATTGGATACTAGTGAACACATCTCAGCCGAAAGCTTCAATCAAACTGTCAGTACTAAGTTATATTCGTATTTAAAACCTGGGAATGGCATACAGAAGCCAATCAATAGCCAGGTAGGATCCCATATGCCATGTTTCCCAGTGAAATGATCTCCTATGAAACAATCCCACTGTAAAAAGGAGCGAGAATCATCAATAGGTACTTGATCAGGACTGCTTTAGTAACCAAGGAACAACTCAGAGGATCCCTGTTTGAGCATGATAGGAGGACACGGCCTAGCGTAAAAGACCCCAGGTTAGGGATAAGAATGATATAGGGAGGGTACTTGACACGCCCTTTTGGTAATCACAGGTGTACCTATAAGCTTTAGTTAGATAATTTATTTTAGAGAATTTCAACTCATGATGTTTTAAGAGTGCTGTTAAGCAATATATATGAGAAAGGACCCACCTACTTACTTAATTAATGATCTTCATAGCATATCAAGTGCTGGGGCTGCATGTTATTGTTACAAATGAAGGAATGGGTCTTTAACGGTTGTCTGTGCAGCTCTAATAGGATATTGTTAATCCAATCATAGTGTGTTTTATCATCGCTCAGCTTTTTAATGCAATATCGTTAAGTGAGGTGGCTTTTATTTTCTGCTACAACCAATGGATATAATCAAAATATATCATATAGCTACACCTATTCCAAGAGCCCAAGGTTTATGCTGCTTATTGTACGCTGTTCTGTCAACTGACAGCTGTGGTGGACTGGGACATGCATATGGGGATCCTACTGGCATTGATGGCATTCTGTATGCACTTCCAGGTTTTAAATAAAAAAACTACGTTGACCTCTGATCTATGGCAGGACAAAACGAAAAGGATAAGCCGAATAAATGGATTTTTTTATGACACTGAAATTGTCTAACATTTAAAGACTGACCTATTATTCTGATACGACCCCCCTAGCTAAATTAAGTCTGCTAAATGTGGTAATAAGATAACAGGCTCGGATTTCAACTTGGGTAACCTTGTTTGATACAAATGTATGCAGCTTTGGTGTGTGTGTGTGTGTGTGTGTGTGTGTGTGTGTGTGTGGGTGTGTGTGTGTGTTGTGTGTGTGTGTGTGTGTGTGGTGTGTGTGTGTGTGTGTTGTGTGTGTGTGTGTGTGTGTGTGTGTGTGTGTGTGTGTTGTGTACGCAACATGTCTAAGGCGGTGCTAGGACCATCTGTGCCTGCTTTCTCTAACCCTCTCGCGCTGAAATCATTGTCCTTGGCATCTGGAGCATCTCATGCAGCCAGATCCCTGCACCCTATTCTTTATCATGTATATTTCACTACTTTTGCCCAGGGCCCATATGGCTCTATGTAGGGCCCTCAAACTCAACTCTGGACTCGAAGCCAGTTCCACTGCATTTTGTCATTGTTCCCCTCTAATCAGGGACTGATTTCGACCTGGGACTCAAGGTGTTTGCGATTCATTATTAGGTAGAACAGAAACCAGCAGGCTCCGGACTCGTAAGGTAAGAGTTAGGATGCCATTGGGACGCACACATTAATAATTACAATTAGGTTTAGGTTTATTTGAACATCTTGGTACATACAGTACCAGTCAAAAGTTTGGACACACCTGCTCATTCAAGGTTTTTTCTTTATTGTAGAATAATAGTGAAGACATCAAAACCATGAAATAAGACCTATGTCTTATGACTCATGTCGTAACCAAAAAAAGTGTTTCCAACAATTCAAATCAAAATATATTTTAATTCTTCAAAGTAGCCACCCTTTGCCTTGATGACAGCTTTGCACACTCTTGGCATTCTCTCAACCAGCTTTTTTAATGAAATGTTTTCTTCACCTTTATTTAACAAGGTAGGCCAGTTGAGAACAAGTTCTCATTTACAACTGCGACCTGGCCAAGATAAAGCAAAGCAGTGTGACAAAAACAACAACACAGAGTTCAGTCAATAACACAATAGAAATATCTGTATAAAGTGTGCGCAAATGAAGTAAGGAGGTTAGGCAATAAATAGACCATAGTGGCGAAGTAATTACAATTTAGCAGTTATTAACACTGGAGTGATAGATGTGCAGATGAGGATGTGCAAGTAGAAATACTGGTGTGCAAAAGAGCAGAAAAAGAAAAACAAATATAGGGATGAGGTAGGTAGTTGGTTGGATGGGCTATTTACAGATGGGTTGTGTACACCTGCAGCGATTGGTAAGCTGCTCTGACAGCTGATGCTTAAAGTTAGTGAGGGAGATATAAGTCGTGCTACGGGTGGGCGTTGCTATGGTGTCCAGTGAGCTGAGATAAGGTGGAGCTTTACCTAGCAAATACTTATAGATGGAGCCAGTGGGTTTGGTGACAAATATGTAGCGAGGACCAGCCATCTAGAGCATACACGTCGCAATGGTGGGTAGTATATGGGGCTTTGGTGACAAAACGGATGGCACTGTGATAGACTGCATCCAATTAGCTGAGTACAGTTTTGGAGGCTATTTTGTAAATGACATCACCGAAGTCAAGGATTGGTAGGATGGTCAGTTTTACGAGGGTATGTTTGGCAGCATGAGTGAAGGAGGCTTTGCTGCTATATAGGAAGTCGATTCTAGATTTAATTTTGTATTGGAGATGCTTAATATGAGTCTGGAAGGAGAGTTTACATTCTAGCCAGACACCTAGTTATTTATAGTTGTCCACATATTCTAACTCAGAATCGTCCAGAGTAGTGATGCTAGTCGGGAGGGCGGGTGCAGGCAACGATCGGTTGAAGAGCATGCATTTAGTTTCACTAGCATTTAAGAGCAGTTGGAGGGCACAGAAGGAATGTTGTATGGCATTGAAGCTCGTTTGGAGGTTTGTTAACACAGTGTTCAAAGAAGGGTATGTAGATGTATACAGAATGGTGTCGTCTGCGTAGAGGTGGATCAAAGAATCACCCGCAGCAAGAGCGACATCATTGATATATACAGAGAAAAGAGTTGGCCCAATAATTGAACCCTGTGGCACCCCGATAGAGACAGTCACCTGAAATGCATTTCAATTAACAGGTGTGCCTTATTAAAAGTTAATTTGAGGAATTACTTTCCTTCTTAATGAGTTTGAGACAATCAGTTGTGTTGTGACAAGCTAAGGTTGGTGTATAGAAGATAACCATATAAAGACACGTCCATATTATGGAAGAACAGCTCAAATAAGCAAAGAGAATGACAGTCCATCATTACTTTAAGACAAGAATTTCAATAACTTTGCAAGTTTCTTCAAGTGCAGTTGCAAAAACCATCAAGCGCTATGATGAACTGGCTCTCATGAGGACCACCACAGGAAAGGAAAACCCAGAGTTACCTCTGCTGCAGAGGATACGTTCAGTAGTTCCAGCCTCAGAAATTGCAGCCCAAATAATGCTTCAGTTAAGTAACAAACACATCTCAACATCAACTGTCAGAGAGACTGTGGAATCAGGCCTTCATGTTGAAATGCTGCAAAGAAACCACCACTAAAGAACACCAATAATAGAAGAGACTTGCTTGGGCCAAGAACACGAGCAATGGACATTAGACCAGTGGAAATTTGTCCTTTGGTCTGATGAGTCCAAATTTGCGATTTTTGGTTAACCGCTGTGTCTTTGTGAGACGCAGAGTAGGTGAAGGATGATCTCTGCATGTGTGGTTTCCACTGTGAAGCAGGAGGAGGAGGTGTGATGGTGTGGAGGTGCTTTGCTGGTGACACTGTCTGTGATTTATTTAGAATTCAATGCACATTTAACCAGCATGGCCACACAGCATTCTGCAGGATAAGCCATCCCATCTGGTTTGCGCTTAGTGGGACTATCATTTGTTTTTCAACAGGACAATGACCAAAGACACACCTCCAGATTGTGTAAGGCTATATGACCAAGGAGAGTGATGCATCAGATGACACTGGAATATACAGTCACCCGACCTCACCCAATTGAGATGGTTTGGGATGAGTTGGTGTCACGTATACTCCCTCTTCAGCGCTCTAGGTCACCAGGCTGCTCATTTTACGCACACCAGTTCCATCATTACACGCACCCGCCCTCATCAGACTCACCTGGACTTCATCACCTTTCTGATTACCTTCCCACATTGTCACTCCTTTGGTTCCTTCCTTAGTTCCCTTTGGTTCCTTCCTTCCTTCCCTATTGTTTTCTGTGTTGTTGTTTCATGTCTGTACACTATTCATGTTTCTTGTTATGTTTGTTTGTTAATGATTTACTCCTGAACTAGCTTCCATACTCCCAGCGTACACTTTAAGAACGTGTTTTTTATTATTATTATTTTTAAAAATTTGGTAGGTGACGTCGGGTCCGGCTGCCGCTGCGGAGAATCGAAGATGCCTCAGCAGGCTCGTCAGGCTTCCATGCCTCAGCCGGCACGTCAGGTTCACAAGACTCGGTTGACCGGTCAAGCGTCTGTTTGCTGAGTCTATCAAGGATGCCTCAGCTAGCTCGTCAGGTTCACAAGACTTGGTAGGCATGGCAGGCTCCCATGCTCAGCCGGCTCGTCAGGTTCCCGCGCCTCAGCCGGCTCTTCAGGTTCCGCACCTCAGCTGGCTCGTCAGGTTCCCGCCCTCAGCCGGCTTGTCAGGTCCGTACCTCAGAAGGCTCAACAGGTTCCCGCGCTTCAGCAGAGGCGACCAGTCCACTCCTGGTCCCACGAGATTGTCTTTTTGGGTCGCGTCCTGCGCTGAGCGCTCGTCAGGGAGGGTACTGTCACGTATACTCCCTCTCCGGCGCTCTAGTCACCAGGCTGTTCATTATTATGCACACCTGTCACCATCGTTACGCACACCAGTGCCTCATCAGACGCACCTGGACTTCATCACTTTCTTGATTAACTTCCCTATATCTGTCACTCCCTTAGTTCCTTCCCCATGTGTTATTGTGTCTTTTTCATGTCTGTACCCCTGCTCTTGTTTTGTCCATGTTAATTTATTTATCAATTTATTCACTCCCTGTACTTGCTTCCCGACTCCAAGGTTCACGTTACAGTTGGACTGCAGAGTGAACGAAAAGCAGCCAACAAGTGCTCAGCATATCTACTAAATACAACTGCTCAAAAAAATAAAGGGAACACTTAAACAACACAATGTAACTCCAAGTCAATCACACTTCTGTGAATCAAACTGTCCACTTAGGAAGCAACACTGATTGACAATAAATTTCACATGCTGTTGTGCAAATGGAATAGACAAAAGGTGGAAATTATAGGCAATTAGCAAGACACCCCAATAAAGGAGTGGTTCTGCAGGTGGTGACCACAGACCACTTCTCAGTTCCTATGCTTCTGATGATGTTTTGGTCACTTTGAATGCTGGCGGTGCTCTCACTCTAGTGGTAGCATGAGACGGAGTCTACAACCCACACAAGTGGCTCAGGTAATGCAGCTCATCCAGGATGCACATCAATGCGAGCTGTGGCAAGAAGGGTTTGCTGTGTCTGTCAGCGTAGTGTCCAGAGCATGGAGGCGCTACCAGGAACGGCCAGTACATCAGGAGACGTGGAGGAGCCGTAGGAGGGCAACAACCCAGCAGCAGGACCGCTACCTCCGCCTTTGTGCAATGAGGAGCAGGTGGAGCACTGCCAGAGCCCTGCAAAATGACTCCAGCAGGCCACAAAATGTGCATGTGTCTGCTCAAACGGTCAAGAAACAGACTCATGAGGGTGTATGAGGGCCGACGTCCACAGGTGGGGTTGTGCTTACAGCCCAACACCCGTGCAGGAGGTTTGCATTTGCCAGAGAACACCAAGATTGGCAAATTCGCCATGGCGCCCTGTGCTCTTCACAGATGAAAGCAGGTTCACACTGAGCCATGTGACAGACGTGACAGTCTGGGAGACGCCGTGGAGAACATTCCTCAGCATGACCGGTTTGGCGGTGGGTCAGTCATGGTGTGGGGTGGCATTTCTTTGGGGGGGCCGGCCAGTCCATAGCATCAATGCCTTCCTCTTGCAGGAACTGCTGACACACTCCAGCCACATGAGGTTAGGCATTGTCTTGCATAGGAGGAACCCAGGGCTGCCCTCCATGTGCTCGCCAGAGGTAGCCTGACTGCCATTAGGTACCGAGATGAGATCCTCAGACCCCTTGTGAGACATATGCTGGTGCGGTTGGCCGGTTCCTCTAATGCAAGACATGCTAGACCTCATGTGGAGGAGTGTGTCAGCAGTTCTGCAAGAGAAGGCATTGATGCTATGGACTGGCCCGCCGTTCCCCAGACCTGAATCCAATTGAGCACATTCTGGGACATCATGTCTGCTCCATCCACCAAACGCCCCGTTGCACCACAGACTGTCCAGGAGTTTGGCGGATGCTTTAGTCAGGTCTGGAGAGATCCCTCAGGAGACCATCCGCCACCTCATCAGGAGCATGCCCAGATTTGAGGGAGTCATAAGGATGGAGGCCACACACACTCTGAGCCTCATTTGGACTTGTTTTAAGGATATTACATCAAAGTTGATCAGCCTGTAGTGTGGTTTCCACTTTAATTTTGAGTGTGACTCCAATCCAGACCTCCATGGGTGATAATTTGATTTCCATTGATATATTTTGTGTGATTTTGTTGTCAGCACATTCAACTATGTAAAGACAAAAGTATTTAATAGAATATTTCATTCATTCAGAATCTAGATGTGTTATTTTAGTGTTCCCTTTATTTTTTTGAGCAGTGTATATGGATAGTGCATCATCAATAAATAAGTCATACACAACAAATTTGCACACCACCAATCGGATACACATTCCGCAATGCACATTTTAAAGGCAATGTTTCCATGTTCACGGAGACCACAATACAGTAAAAGATGTATTTGTCGCTCAACTCGTAAATTACATTTAAATGGGCATTGTTTAAATACATGATCGAATGAATCAATGCATATGCAACTTATGAGAAATACATAGTGGTTGTCTATAGATACCTGTGTATATTCCCACGTTATGTTTTGTTGTAGTTTGAGGTCAGTTCCATCTCTTAATTTATGCAGATAGGACTTATTTGACATTCATAATCAGTACTGTATGTCCCGTTTTCAAAACATGGTAAATATATTTATGGCAACTGTTTGAAATAGTCTAATGAAACATACAAAAAGTGTATGTCTTTCGACACAAGTAGGCTAACAAAACATGGTATTTTAATTGCGGTTTTGCCATTGCTCAGCATACTTGAGTCTGCTGCTTTTTATATGCCTTGCTGACTATTGAGAAGTCCGAGTGGGTTTCACTGTATGCTCACGTTACTGCAGTGTGTGCATTGAGAGTGTCCTCTGAGCAAGGCCATCATCATATGCTTCTCAAACCTCTAGGGAGAGTATCAATCTCCTTCACTGTTATTGGATGTCCGGGGCTGTGTGTGTGTGTGTGTGTGTGTGTGTGTGTGTGTGTGTGTGTGTTGGCTGTGTGTTGTGTGTGTGTGTGTGTGTGGTGTGTGTGTATGGTGTGTGTGGTGTTGTGTGTGTGTGTGTGTGTGTGTGGTGTGTGGTGTTGTGTGTGTGGTGTGTGTGTACACACTCTCTCTCTCTTGTATATCCCCCCCTCTCTCTCTCTCACACACACACACACACACACTCTTTCTCTCTCTATCTGAAAGAATTGCAGTTGTCACACCCTGATCTGTTTCACCTGTCCCTGTGCTTGTCTCCACTCCCCTCCAGGTGTCGCCCATCTTCCCCACTTATCCCCTGGGTATTTATACCTGTGTTTTCTGTCTGTCTGTGTCAGTTCGTCTTGTTTTCCAAGTCAACCAGCATTTTTCTCTCAGCTCCTGTTTTTCCCAGTCTCTCTTTTTCCTCGTCCTCCTGGTTTTTACCCTTGCCTGTCCTGACTCTGAGCCCGCATGCCTGATCAATCTGCCTGCCCCTGACCTCGAGCCTGCTTGCCGCCCTGTACCGTTTTGGACTCTGCCCTGGCTATGAATGCTTGCCTGTCCCCGACCTGCCTTTTGTCTATAAATACCAGAGCTCAAACCATCTGCCTCCTGTGTCTGCATCTGGGTCTCGCCMTGTGTCGTGATAGAACGAATTGGCCATGACCGACCCAGCAGACTTGGAACCCCGCTTACCTCCTCCGGAGCAATATTTCCCAGTGCTCCCTCATTTTTGAGCTACAGCCATCTTCGTTACCTTCGGACCGATTGAAGATAGAGTATCTAAATTACGCTAATGTCCGGAAGGGCGCTCTCCTTGGCGATGTCCGTTTGGGAGCAACAAAACTTAGTTTTGTCATAACCTGGAAGATTTCATGGCGGAGGTGAGGAAGGTATTCGATTCTCCGGTTTCCGGGAGAGAAGCGGCCCAAAATCTACTGAAGGAACATCAGAACTCCCGTAGGGTGGCAGACTATGCGGTAGAGTTTCYCACATTGGCCGCCAAGAGTGCCAGGAATCTGGAGGCTCTATTCGATACCTTCCTTCACGGTCTGTCAGAGGAAATAAAAGACTAGCTCGCAGTGCGGGAGTTACCATTGGACCTCGATTCCCTCGTCGCCCTCATGATTAGGATTGATGGGCGTCTACGACAACGTCGAAGTGAGAGGAGGTCGGGTCTCGGGAACATTCGCTCATCCCCTGCTGCCTGCTCACCTCCGAAGGAATCCGGAAGTCCCCGAAGTGTGCAGAGCCGAAGCCAACCGAGTTCCCTCGAGAATCATCGGCGATGAGTGAGTCGGTTACCCATGAGCCTATGCAACTGGGCAGAGCTGGACTATCGCCTAGGGAACGTTCCCGCAGGCTGAGCGCCAACTGTTGTCTGTACTGTGGGGCTGCGGGACATTATATAGCCACCTGCCCGGTTAAGAGACCTATTTATTTTGTAGGTACAAGTACTCTGGTGAGCCAGACTGGGAATCCTCTAGTTCCCATCACCTGCACTCACTTTTTTTGTGATACTGCTGTGGGGAGACCAGTCTAAGTCTCTCCGMGTGCTCATTGACTCTGGGGTGGATGAGAGTTTTATCGACGCTACACTAGTTTCTGAATTAGGTATCCACACTCAACTCCTCTCTGTTCCCATGGACGCTAGAGCACTGCACGGCCGCTCCGTTGGAAGAGTTACCCACAGCACTGTGCCTATTAATCTGTAGGTTTCAGGAAATCAGAGTGAGGCTATACAGCTTCTCCTCATTGATTCCCCACATGTTCCTGTTTTGGGATTTTCTTGGCTCCAAAAACACAACCCCGCTATTGACTGGACCACGAGTTCAATCCTGGGTTGGAGTCAGTTCTGTCATTCCCATTGCCTCAAAGCGGCGCAGCCTTCCCTGAGACGTCCTCCTCTGGGCTTAAGTCAAGCCTCGGATTTCCCGCAGAATACCATGACCTCCTGGAGGTCTTTGAGTATAACAGAACTGATGTGGCAGGCGAAAACCCGAGGAAAATCAATCCGGAAATGTATTTGAGGTCACAGGCCATTTCACTGCTAGCCTATGYGATAAACAAATAGATAGGACCCAGATTGCTGTTCCTATGGCTTCCACTAGATGTCAACAGTCTTTAGACAGGGTTTCAGGCTTGTTTCTTGAAAAATGAACAAGTAGTTGTAGTTTTTCCAAGGTGTCTCTCATTAGAAAGTATTCTTGTTGTGGCGTGAATGATGTGCGCGCTCTTCGTTATTTATCTTCTCTATTGAACATACTATTCTCCGTCTTAAATATTATTGTTTATTTATATATTAGAGTTAATTAGAAACATCGTTTGACTTGTTTGGACGAACTTTACCCGGTAACTTTTTGGATTTGTTTGTATGCATGTTGAACYAGTGGATTACTGAGATCATTGGCGCCAACTAAACAGACTTTTTAGAACAAAACGACCATTCATTGTGTAGCTTGTGTATGCTTGTGATTTCAAACAGAGGAAGATCTTAAAAGGTAAGTGATTTATTTCATCGACTATTTGTGAATATGTGACGCTGTGGGTTGAAAAAGTATTTTGATTTGGGGCGCTGTCTCACAATAATCACATGGTATGCTTTTGCCATAAAGCCTTTTTTGAAATCTGACAAAGCGGTTGATTAACAAGAAGTTAAGTTTTAAATTATGTAGACACTTGTATTTTCATGAATGTTTGATATTACGATTTCTGTATTTTGAATTTCGTGCTCTGGAATTTCCTGGATGTTGTCGTAGGTGTCCCGCTAGCGTTCATGCGCCCTAAGAGGTTTTAACATCAGTAATTCAAAACACTCTTCCTTAACCACGTCTCAGTAACGACCACCATTCTGGATTGGAGCTGTGACAACCTCCACATATGTACTGTGACTTTATCAGTCAGGGAATGTTTCAATTGATTTCCTTTCGATCTGATTTTAGGTAATAGACTTTGAGGACTCCCGCGGTGTTTTTCATTGCTGGTGGTTAACGTGTCTGTGATGAAAAGAATGAATATATTCCACCTTAGGGCCTTGTGGTCTTTTTCTGTTAAAAAAACGCGTCTTTCCGGCGGCCCGTGGGCCGGCAGCCCGTCGTGTGGCTGCTTTTTCTAATTTTTCTAAACCTGAGAGGGCAGGGTTATATCGACCTTGTGCATATGTCGACACGCCGTCCTCTTGTGCCACTCTTTCCTTGGCTTCTGGTGTTCTTTTCCAGATTTGTGTCCTTCCTCCTCTCTTTCCTGTTCCTCTTCTGCCACGTTGTGACTGGTAAGAATGACTTATTATGATGCAATTTCTCCG
>NW_019942587.1:236913-256396 GCF_002910315.2 Salvelinus sp. IW2-2015 | reverse complement strand
AAAGGGAAGAGAGATTCCGACTTCCTTCGGGGTCTTGCTACCCTGGTTCGGATCCGTCGGGCTTATCTCCCCGTTTCAGAGTAGTCTGGCTACCAGCCTCCTCTGTTTTCGTCCAGCTCGCCGAGTCCAGCGTTCCCTCCGCTCAGGCTTTTGTCCAACGTTGTTGAGCGCACCTGGAGGAGGGTCAGGTCTGCACTTTGCCGTTACAGGGCGCAGACTGTGAGAGCCGCCAATAAACGTAGGATTAAGAGTCCTAGGTATTGTCGCGGTCAGAGAGTGTGGCTTTCCCACTCGTAACCTTCCCCTTACGACAGCTTCCTCGCAAGTTGACTCCCCCGCGGTTCATTGGTCCGTTCCGTGTCTCTCAGGTCGTCAATCCCTGTCGCTGTGCGACTGCTTTTCCGCGACATCTTCGTCGCGTCCACCCTGTCTTCCATGTCTCTTGTGTCAAGCCTTTTCTTCGCGCCGCCCGTTCGTCTTCCCCCCCCCCCCCCGGTCCTTGTCGAGGGCGCTCCTATTTACAAGGTACGGAAGATCATGGACATGCGTTCTCGGGACGTGGTCACCAGTACTTAGTGGATTGGGAGGGTTACGGTCCTGAGGAGAGGAGTTGGGTTCCATCTCGGGACGTGCTGGACCGTTCGTTTGATTGATGATTTCTTTCGTTGCCGCCAGGGTTCCTCCTCGAGTGCGCCAGGAGGCGCTCGTGAGTGGGGGGTTACTGTCATGTTTTGTCATTGATTATCATGTCTTGTCCCTGGTGCTTCCCTCTGCTGGTCTTATTAGGTTCTTTCTCTTTCTCTCTCTCTCTCCTCCTCCCTCTCTCCTCTCCCGCTCTCTTTCTCTCTATCGTTCCGTTCCTGCTCCCAGCTGTTTCTCATTCTCCTAACGACCTCATTTACTCTTTCCACACTGTCCCTATTTTGCCCTCTGATTAGAGTCCCTATTTCTCCTCTGTTTTCCGCTTCTGTCCTTGTCGGATTCTTGTTTGATGTTTGCTGTTCCTGTGTCCTTGTTCCGCCTGTCGTGTTCTTTGCCTTCTTCAGATGCTGCGTGTGAGCAGGTGTCTATGTCAGCTACGGCCAGTGCCTTCCCGTAGCGACCTGCAGTCTGTGGTCGCGTCTCCAGTCGTTCCTCTCTATTGACGAGAGGATTTCAGTTCCTGTTTTGGATTTACCATTGATTATATCCAGGAGAATCATTATTTGTTTAATACTGGAATAAAGACTCTGTTACTATTACGTCGCTTTTGGGTCCTCATTCACCAGCCTAACACAAGAAATGTTTTAAATATATAACGACTTGGGCTAGCCATTGTAAGTTCAGAGTCACTCGCCCCAACAGTGCGTGTTGTGCTGGAGGCGTGCAAAAGCTCAGGAGAGAGGGGTGAGTGTGGTGGGTGTACCTGCACCAGACAGGGGGAGACAGGCCAGGGCAGACGGTGAACAGATCGCCAGGTGGAATCGAAGCAGCAGTTCAGCAGGCGACGGGATTAGATGTCACACCCACTTGGGAGAAGCTTTTATTTCTGGAGGAAAGATTTCTTGTAGAAAATGCCAGTGAATGGTCTTTGAACAGCAGCAGGGGGCGGTCAGAAGACTCATGCCACTTGTTGGATCAAAAGGCCTCGACACCTTTTACTTCGCACCTTGGTGCTAATTGAAGATGTATCTGGTCTGTCCTTGCAAGGACTGGGAGCCTTAATTCAGCATTCAGTCCTTGAAGTAAAATATATCATTATAATGTACTTTATTTTATTTATTTTTTCTTGTAGCATGAAAGTATATCACAATTTTAGCAGCACTTAATGATAATTGTGTTTCTGGAATCATCTGAAACGTTCTTTCTTTTACAGTAGGTTTAAAAAAGGATCATCTCAACTTCTCAAGTGTTTTGATATCAAATAAATCTAATGAAATATGAAATTCAGACTCTGGTGACGACTGCTTTGGGTTTGCACAGTAGATTGTGTGGGGATGTGTGTCTCTCTCTCTCCCTCTCCACATATCTAAGCTCCTGGCTGATGGATTAGTCATTGACAGAGAGACAGAGGAGGATTTGAGACGACGGAGAAAGGTGCAGAAGGGAGGAGTAGAATTCTGGGGACTGAACAGTAGCCTAAATAGAAAGGTGAGGAGGGGCACGAGGAGCGATGAGAGGAGCCAGGCTATCTGGGCCCTAAATAGAACACATTCCCATGTGTTAAATAGCAAAATGCCCCTGCCGTCAGAATGGTTTGACTTCAAAGTAGTGTTTCCAAATACACAGTGCCAGCTTATACTGTGAAGAGTAGACACGTCATATTAGTACATTAAATTATTAAAGCTAAGAAATGAGACTTGCTGTTGGCTGAGTAGAAGAGCAAGAATGGCTACTATTTTTGTGTGTTTGAGATCATGAGAATCAAAGACAGGTGCATGGAAATGTTTCTCTTGTTATACAATGGTTTTCTTTCTGCAACTCCCCTTAACTTATCTACAGTATATCACTTGTCATATGAAACAGCAAGAAAAAAAATCMAAATTGTTAGACAGGTTTAACATGATATTGCAAATGCCTCCAACAACAATGTAAGGAAAACAGGACAATGGAAATTCGCAGGTGTAAATGAAATGAAACTAACAGCGTTTTCCGGCAATTGAAGTCAATCATGMTTGCTTGTTTGCCGACAGATTGGCTGAGGCTTCAGGCAGCAGCAGGCAACAGGAGTTATTTTTGAAAAGCAATTGTAATTAAAGATACAGCACAAACACACACACATATACACACACAAACCCATTTAAAAATACTCCCAACACGCTGGAACACCTATCATGTTGAGCCAATTATCCGTATTTCATTTCACAAGGTTAAGCAGACAGCGAATAATAACATATGGTACCAAAAAAATCTATATAATTCCTAGTTAACAGCAACCTTGCTCCCCAATTAAAAAAGGTAGCAGTGATAACTAAAATGGTAACAAAAAGCYTCCTATTCAACATTTCTGATGTGCAATCGAAAATGACCATCTTCATTAACCTGAAGACTCATGMTAGCTCCCCAAGCTAATGACTAGGCTTTGGCTCAGAGGGCTAACACATTCTTGTGGCGCCCAAGAGACCCGTATTCGCCCCAGCCGGTCCTTCTCATGTCACCAAATTTGGCGATAGAAGTTGCAGCTAGAACCAGACATTAGAGGTCACGCTGTCTGTGTCGAGATCGAGGCACTTGGGGGGCCATCACAAACAACACTGTCCGTCTAACTCCACCATTAAAACCTTTACTGTGTCTCCCTTTCAGAGGAAGACAGCGGATATGTAGCCTGCGTCCCAAATCGCACCCCATTCCTTATAAASTGTACTTCTTTTGACCAGGGTCCTCTGTTCAAAAGTATATAAGGAATAGGTTGCCATTTGGAACGCAATGTAACCTTCCTCAAACAAACAACCCCCCCCTTTCCTTTCCGCCTGCTTTGCCTTTTTCTTTGTTATTTTAGCCAAGCTTCTTATTTCTCTTTCTCTAARTCTCTTAGGGAGACAGATGGAGGGGTGAGGTGGGGGGCAGAGCACAACTCACGATTTCCACTGAAGGCCGTGGGCCTAYATGACTGATTTGAACAAGATCAGCTTTAAAAACATAGTTCTCTGATTATTTTCTCTTTCATGAGACGCAGACAGTTATTTTGCGTCATCTTTTGTTTTGTTGCTTTTTGTGTAAAAAATATTTATTTCAGATTCAATAGGCATTGGATTTTTTTGTTATTTTGATAGTTTTGGGGATCAAAAAAGGTGATAAGCATTGATACAAAACATTACATTTACAATACCAGTCAAAAGTTTGGACACACCTACTSATTCAAGGGTTTTTCTTTATTTTGACAATTTTCTACATTGTTGAATAACAGTAAAGACATCAAAACTATGAAACAACACATGGAATAAAGTAGTATCCAAAGAAGTATGAAACAAATCAAAATATATTATATATTTGAGATTCTCAAAGTGGCCACTATTTGCCTTCATGACAGCTTTGCACACTCTTGGRATTCTCTCAACCAGCTCCATGAGGAATGCTTTTCCAACAGTCTTGAAGGAGTTCCCAAATATGCTGAGCACTCATCCCAAACCATCTCAATTTGGTTTAGGTTGGATGATTGTGGAGGCCAGGTCATCTGATGCAGCACACCATCACTGTCCTTCTTGGTCATATAGCCTTAACACAGTCTGGAGGTGTGTCTTTGGTCATTGTCCTGTTGAAAAACAAATGATGGTCCCGCTAAGCGCAAACCAGATGGAATGGCGTATCYCTGTAGAATGCTGTGGTAGCCATGCTGGTTAAATGTGCATTGAATTCTAAATAAATCACAGACAGTGTCACCAGCAAAGCACCCCCACACCATCACTCCTCGTCCTCCATGCTTCATGGTGGGAACCATACATGTTCACCTACTCTYCGTCTCACAAAGACARGGCAGTTGGAACCAAAAATCTCAAATTTGGACTCATCAGACCAAAGCACAGATTTCAACCGGTCTAATGTCCATTGCTCGTGTTTCTTGGCCCAAGCAAGTATTTTCTTCTTATTGGTGTCCTTTAGTAGAGGTTTCTTTGCAGCAATTCGACCACGAAGGCCTGATTCACACAGTCTCCTCTGAACAGTTGATGTTGATATGTGTCTGTTACTTGAACTCTGTGAAGCATTTATTTGGACTGCAATTTCTGAGGCTGGTAACTCTAATTAACTTATCCTCTGCAGCAGAGGTAACTCTGGGTTTCACACGCTGATATGTTTCACCTGTCTTTGTGATTGTCTCCACCCCCATCCAGGTGTCGCCCATCATCCCCATTATCCCCTGTGTATTTATACCTGTGTTCTCTGTTTGTCTGTTCATCAAATCAACCAGCATTTTTGTTCTCAGCTCCTGCTATTCCCAGTCTCTCTTTTTCTCGCCTTCCTGGTTTTGACCCTTGACTGTCCTGACTCTGAGCCCACCTGCCTGACCACTCTGCCTGCCCCTGCCCCTGAGCCTGCCTGCCGACCTGTACCTTTGCCCCACCCCTGGATTATTGACCTCTGCCTACCCTGAACCTGAGCCTGCCTGCCTTCCGTTACCCGACCTCTGGTTTACTGACCCCTGCCTTGACCTGTCTATTGCCTGTCCCTATTGGATTATTAAACCATTATTAATTTGACGTGTCTGCATCTGGGTCTTACCTTCATACCTGATAGTACAAACTGGCCATGACTGACCCAGCAGACCCGGGCCAGCGGCGCAACGCCATTTCCTCCTAAGGAGCCTCCATTGGTAGGCACAAGGAATTGCTTCGTGGTCTTATGGATGGGGTCCAAATGTTGGCTGAGCGCCATAACCACAGCCCGCCTGCCTGACCACTCTGCCTGCCCCTGCCTCTGAGCCTGCCTGCCGACCTGTACCTTTGCRCCACCTCTGAATTATTGACCTCTGCCTACCCTGAACCTGAGCCTGCCTGCCATCCGGTACCATTGCACTACCTCTGGTTTACTGACGCCTGCCCGCTTTGACCTACATAGGGATGGCATTTCCCGTATGATTGATGAGGATCTCCATATTGCAAATGTACGGTCCCTTACTAGATGTCCGCGAATGCTTTTAAAATAGGCCGATGGCCTCAGGTCGTGCCCCAGGGTCAGATCTTCTGGGAAGTCATCAAATATAGTCTCTCGGACATTTGGTTTCCGTTTTATACCATTTAGAATTTTTGGTCACTTTTCCACTGTTCCCGAAAATACCACCAGATGGCCACTGGCTGCTTATTGCAAATGGACAAAACATCACCAAAGTGACATGGCCATTTCTCCTAAACGGAAAAGACTTTGAAGATGAAACTTGCAAATCCAATCAGTTTTCCACGTTGATTCAACGTCATCATATTTATTTTTGGGGGCGTCGAAACAACGTTGATTCAACCAGTTTTTGCCCAGTGCGTAGTTCATGTTCCTTCCTAAAGGCTATGAAGCTATAGATGTCACTGCCGTTAATCCATTAATTCCCTACATAGTCTGCTGGGGGCCTCGCCTTCTATGTGAACGATTCAAAACAAGAGGGWAAAACTGAGCGGAGTGCATTATTGCAACCACGTCAAAGGAATCCCTCTCCAACTTTGATGTCCACCTATAGTCCTATTTCAAGGTCGATCAAGGAAATGGTTAATAGACATTGGCACATGTTACATAGTGACCCCGGCTTTGGTATAGCGTTTGAATCCCCCCTGAGGTTTTGCTATAAGAGACCCTGACATTTACGAGATTGTTTAGCAAGGTGACGAAGAAAAAAGCATCACATTTTATATCTATCATTCCRGATGGCAARTTCCTTTGTCACAACTGTGTCRACTGTTATGCCATGATCAGAGGGAACTCTCTTATRCATCCCCATTCAGGTGAGTTGATAAAGAGTTTAGGTAGAATAACATGTAACATGTTGTATATCTCCTTAAGTGTTCTTGTAACTTTTATTATGTGGGTAAGACCAAACGTGAACTTAATACAAGGATATGAGAGCATAAGAGCTCCATTCGCAACCAGGATGAAAAATCACCTGTTGCCAAGTATTTCAACAGCCATAATCATGGACTAAGTGCCTTACGTTAATACAGGTATTGCATTGGTGAAGGCGACACATAGGGGAAGAGATAAGGATAAATTACTTCTCCAAAGAGATACARATTGGCTAGACTGTTTGGACACTCTGGCCCCAGCAGGCCTTAATGGGGAATGGTATTTTACTTGTTTTTTTGCAGTATGTGTTTGTTGTTGTAGTAGGTTATAAATAGGCCAAACATTTAGGTAATTACATCATAATGTATTTATATTGTGTGTCTATCTTTTATTTGATTTTTATGTTTCCCCCACAGCTCCCTCTGCTGGGATCTCTTGATTGGGCCAATACTGACTGTGCATTTATAATTATGCCCACCTGTATGGTATTATTGTTGTGACATTGATTGGCGTTGCCTTGAACGCTGAAGGAGGGGTCATACCCAAAACATTTGTGCGGCCTTCCCCAGCATATCTCAGCCGGGCCCAGTGCTGGCCAAAGCGGACAGAACTGAGTACCATGACGGTAAGGCTTAGTTTGGCTGATCACTGTGGAAGACAGGGAGGGTGGACCTGCGTCCAGACATGGTGTTCACTAGTTGAGTTCAACGTCCCTCCTCCCTCCATCAGAGGAAGTCTAATAAGTAGAGCCAGGGAGGGTTCAGGGCCCAAGCTAAGTGGATGGTGGCTGTGTTTATTGTTGCGGAACGGGGTGTCATACTAAATAAGCTCTTCTGAGCTATTTGGGTGACCCATGGACAACCTCTCTACACACTCCTCTCTCTCAGTACCTAACGAAAATAACTGTCCCTGCGTCCATAGTGCCAAGATCGATTATGAATTATAACTAGGTTGCTCTTGGTAGTCGTGTTGTGAAGGAAAACATGCTGTTATCTAAACCTGGATCTCAAGGATCTATATACTGTGGACCCATAGGTCTTCAATCATTTTTCTTGCATAGATGTAAAGCAATATATTCGTAGCTCCATCTTGCCCTCTGATAGGCCTGGTGGAAATATTGCGGAGACATATCCAATCCTCTCAGATCTAGTGCCTACGGGACAGGGATTAGGGGTTCATTTGGTGTTCAGGAAACCCATACCTGCCGCCATAGCAGCATTGGTAACCGACAAGTTCACTGATTTAAAATGACTTGGTGAGGAATTTGAAGGACTCCTTTTCAGCTTCAGTAGTTTGCCAGCAGTGACTGAAGTCCAACACATCACACCACAACTTCAAATATACTGCGCTAGCACAACTGACCCTTGCTCAATCTGATCTTGGGAAGAAAAAAAAGCCTGTCACATATAGTTCACATCCAAGCATTATTGGAAAGAAACACACAGGGAAAGCAACACACAACTACTGTAGGTTGTATTCATTAGGGAACACCATAGCAAAATGTTTAAATATTGGTGGGAGACTCTGTTATAGAGGAGTGTAAATGCTTTTTTTAGGCTGGATCATGTTGTTGTATTGTTGTATGTTTTAATTATGTCATGATTGTTGCTGCCTTCCTGGCCAGGTCTCCATTGAAAAAGATACTCTGGGTCTCAATGGGCTTTCCTGGTGAAATAAAAACATGCAATGGTAATAACTGTTTCTCGTAGAATGAGTTCAGGTTATAGCTCCCCGTTTTATTATACCTCCCCGTTTTATTATACATCTCCGTTTTCTTCCATTTTGTGCCCAGTGAACATGACCCAGATGAAAGGAGTACAAGATTAAATCCAGCTGTTCGCTTGGATATCTCTGACTGCAGGTTTGCAGAGCCAAGTGAGACACCCTCCGAATCACTTCTTCTCTTTTCCTTGCCTTAAGCCCTTATTAAACTGACATTAGCTATGTTTCTATGACCATTGATTTTTTGGTCTACATTTAGATATTTTGCATAGAAAGTAAATGGAACAATTGCTTGCTATGGTGCGTTTCCATTTCACTATCGTGTGTCGATAAAAACAGCTGGATGTAATAACTTCACATAAGAAATTATGTTTCCATTACCCATTTAGGCAAATTGCCCGTTAATAAACTGGCGACAGCCTGTATGCCATCCCACCGATCTCTTTCATGTTTCAGGTAGCCCGCGAAAGCCAGCATGGATAGAATGCAATAATTGACTAATATTTGCCATATTCTAAATAATTCTTATGTGCCAACGTATCGCCATGGTGAAACTTGCACTCCTGTAGATCTGAAATAATTGGATGATGAAATTTGCCAGTCAACCAGAAAKGCAGGGCGAAGCAATTCAGCCATTCTTGAAAGTCAGMACAATCCTTGTCCTGCAAAGAACATAATTTTTTATAGTTGAAGAAATTGATTTTGCAAGCGGTAGGCATTAAGTGGGGTGAAGCTTTATAGTTACGTGATGACATCAGGTGCCCTGCATACCTTCAAAATGATTCGGCAATCAGCATTTATTCGAAAAACACRGTTTCCATCATTATTTGTCTAAGTAAAGAAAGTTCAATAAACAGGGACTGTTCTGGCCATTCTGCCGCCCTAGGTGAGACAAAAATATATTTTTTGAGACAATGTTTTTGTCGAATAAACCTGGGTCAATGGAAACCTGCCTAATTACTTGACACACAAGCAGGTGTGTGCGCACACAGATTGATATGGAACATAGCCATTAGTCGGTTACTGCACTGACAGGACTGTCACACCCTGATCTGTTTCACCTGTCTTGTGCTTGTCTCCACCCCCCACCAGGTGTCTCCAATTATCCCCTGTGTAATTATACCTGTGTTTTCTGTTGGTCTGTTGACAGTTCGTCTTGTCTAACCAGCATGTTTTCCCCGTTTTCCAYTATCTCTAGTTTCTGTTTTCTTGTCTGCCTGCCTTGACCCTGAGCCTGCCTGCCATTCAGTCCCTGATTGATGCTGTCTTGGATTACCGACCCCTGCCTGTCCTGGACCTGCCTTTTGCCTGCCCCCTGTTTTGTAATAAACATCTGAGATTCTAACTGTCTGCCTCGTGTGTCTGCATCTGGGTCTTATCCTGAGTTGTGTTAAGGACAGTGAGACAAGGTAGTTGAGAGGTGCTGTCAGTCAATAGCCCTGCTCCCACCACCAGGGCCTTTAGGCACTTGTGTAGATCTGAAAGGATTGAATTGGTCTCATTTCTCTTGGCCTATCAGAAGGTGAAGTGGTGCGATTACCATTTCGCTGATACCTATCCAATCCTTTAATAGATTAATACATCTTTAGTAGAGATGTGAAACATTATTGTTTTGGATATTTCGAATGGACACGTTTCACTTGTCCTTTCAAATAGCTTTTCGCTGCAATATGTTTCCTTTRTGTTTATTAATTCTACACTGAACAAAAATAATATATGGATTTCACTTGACGGGGTATACAGATATGCACCTGTTGGTCATAGATATCTTAACCAAAGGTAGACGCATGGATCAGAAGACCAGTCAGTATGTGGTGTGACCACCATTTGCCTCATGCAGCGCAACACATGTTCTTCGCATAAAGTTGATCAGGCTGTTGATTGTGGCCTGCGGAATGTTGTCCCARTCCTCTTCAATGGCTGTGAGAAGTTTCTGGATATTGGCGGGAACTGGAACGTGCAAGTCGATCCAGAGCATCCCAAACATGCTCAATAGGTGACATGTCTGGTGAGTATGCAGGACATGGAAGAACTTGGAAATGTTCCGTTTCCAGCAATTGTGTACAGATCCTTGTGACATGGGGTTGTGCATTATCATGCTAAAATATCATGCTAAAACATGAGCTGATGAATGGGACGACAATGATCTCATCACGGTATCTTTGTGTATTCAAATTGCCATTGAGAAAATGCAATTGCGTTCGTTGTCCATAGCTTATGCCGGCCCATACCATAACCCCGCCGCCAACACGGGGCACTCTGTTCACAACGTTGACATCAGCAAACTGTTCGCCCACACGACACCAAACACGCTGTCTGCCATCTGCCATCTGCCCGGCACAGTTGAAACCTAGCATTCACTTGGGATGAGCACACTTCTCCAGCATGCCAGTGGCCATCAAAGGTGAGCATTTGCCCACTGAAGTCAGTTACGACTCCGAACTGTAGTCAAGTGAAGACCCTGGTGAGGATGACGAGCTTCCCTGAGACYGTTTCTGACAATCTGTGCAGAAATTCTCTGGTTGTTCAAACCTACAGTTTCATCAGCTGCCGGGTGGCTAGTTTCAGACAATCCCGGATGTGAGGAAGCTGGATGTTGAGGTGCTGGGCTGCCATGGTTACATGTGGTCTGCGGTAGTGAGGCCAGTTAGACGTTCTGCCAAATTCTCTAAAACAACATTGGAGGAGGTTTAAGATAGAGACCATTCAATTAACTGGCAATAGCTCTGGTGGACATTCCTGCAGTAGCATGCCAATTGCACGCTCCCTCAAAACATGAGACTAATGTGGCATTGTCTTGTGTGACAAAACCGCACATTTCAGAGCGGCCTTTTTATTGTCCCAAGCACAAGGTCCACCTGTGTAATGATCATGCCGTTTATTCAGCTTCTTGATATGCTACACCTGTCAGGTGAATGGATTATATTGGCAAAGGGGAAATGCTCACTAACAGGGATGTAAACAAATGTGTGCACCAAATTCTATAAAAATAAGCTTTTAATTTTAGCTCATGAAACATAGTACCAACACTTTACATGTTGCGTTTATATTTTTGTTCAGTATATATTCTGTGTATAATTCCATATTTATGCATAGCGTTCATTTTTTTTACATCTCATTCTGGTGCACGGCCTGGCCTGTGTGTCGCTCGCTCACGCGGAAACATTAGCCCCGTAATCTGAAGCGGGCGAGGATGGTGACAGGAAATCAAATGACTACAGTCAATGAAACAGTTACCATGGCTGACGTGCCTTGTGTCTTTGGGCAACCAGTGAGAACGTCACACAGACATACTGTACCCCAAATGATATGGGGGTTGTTACATATGCAGCATGTTAGAGAGTGGAGGGAATATGTTACATGTATTTGGGTATGCTATCATGTGCTATCATGGTATGGTACGGCATGCTAGCATCATGTGCTATCATGGTATGGTACGGCATGCTAGCATCATGTGCTATCATGGTATGGGTACGGCATGCTAGCATCATTGTGCTATCATGGTATGGTACGGCATGCTAGCATCATGTGCTATCATGGTATGGTACGGCATGCTAGCATCCATGTGCTATCATGGTATGGTACGGCATGCTAGCTCATGGCTATCATGGTATGGTACGGCATGCTAGCATCATGTGCTATCATGGTATGGTACGGCATGCTAGCATCATGTGCTATCATGGTATGGTACGGCATGCTAGCATCATGTGCTATCATGGTATGGTACGGCATGCTAGCATCATGTGCTGTCCTTCGTGGTTTGATGAGACTGGATAGAGATGAATTGTTTATTGATCCCTTTGGGGAGATTGAGCTGCAGTTGACTGTCGCTCGTTCGTCATGCTTTGTGTAAGGGTAATCATGTTCCATCTTCTTGGTAGCTCTGAAACGGATGCAAACTGTGTGTGCATGTGCATGTTTTATAGCCATGGAATGTGCACCTAATCTTGGGAGCCATAGATTTTGAAGATTTATCTTATCAAAAGCCAGGAAGTCTTCACTGACACGTTCTAAGTAAGTGAGTATGCATATGTTTTTGAGGAGATGCACCGTATTCCTGTAATTATCAAAAATGTGGAAGAAATGATATTGATATATTTAATACATTTCACGGTATTAAACTGCCACTAACGTGTGATAGTTTTAACCATCAGCGTCTGCTGCAGACCAAGTGAATTCAGTTTGAGTTCATTAAAGAGCAATGCAATTGAGAAAACCCTAAGAATGTACTATTATCTCATTATAACATATGGTCACATGAAGCAAAAAGGCAGTGAATTCACATCCTGCCTTTTAAAGAGGTTTAAAATGATATAGTATGTCATCATAAGCAATTGTATAATCCCAAACACAAAACACGGATTAAACATTTCCCTTGAGCTGAAAAAGGTAGGGAGATATCTGACTGACTAGTATAGCTATAGGCTAAATTAGATTATAGAATGTCTCAGTTAAATCTGGACCATTTTTATCCTGGCAATCAATGATCTTCTATTGAATATTAGGATGAAAGTATTTCTGTAGACCGATTTGAACTGAAGGTCAACGACTTTAGTGGAATTCCAATAGCGCAATCATGTTCGGGTTATCGGGTCGTGTTATAGACGGCATACTTTATGTCATAATGTTTGCCTAAGAGAGAGAACAGGGTTGTGTATGGTAGTCACAAAACAGGAGATTTTTTTTTAATGGAGTTAATTGAGCAGGTTTTTGAACCAATACGAAACACACTTTTTTGTTGTCCTCACAACCCCGTTTTTTCAATGGGCATCCAGAACAAGAATTGATCAAATCACACTCTTACTCATTTCAAAAGAGGTGCAGGCTCTTTAATGACCCCAGATAAATCAGGAAACCAAATTCGAACTATATTTTTGCTAAATTGTTTATTTGACAGGGACAGTGCCTACTACAGCTTTTCTCGATTGCTAAAACACTTTTAATGGAAATGGGGTCCACTTGATCTCCATCATAACCTAATGAGCACAACAGTATTATTTTTTGCAAAACTGTAATTCATTTCTAATTGCCTTCACACACAATGCAAATGTTAAACACATTTTCGCAAAGAGTAAACACAACTCTCTACAAAAGACACAATAGTCAGTTGAGTAAATCATGTCAAAACAAAATCAAAACATTTGGTCACAGCTGATACAAATTACTCCCATGACTGTGAACCTCTTCTGCACGTGTGCAAAACGTGTGCACAATTGTTCAATCAGCAATCGCTCCTTATTCATGCATAAAAGAGGTCACCTATGAGTTGCTGTTTGCATGAATGGACCAAGTAAGAGGCCGAGGGCAAGGACAAAGAAGGGACCCATAGAGGAAGATAGTTCAACTCTCAGTTAAAATGGAAAAAGGTAAACTAAAGCCTTTTGTTTCTGGATCTTCATGCTCTTGAGTGACATTCTTTCTTCATTGGTCACCTTTGGTAAAATCATTTTAGAAAAAAAGATTATAGCCTATGCTGATATTATGTTAACCTGCCTTTTATGGTGTATGCTATAATTAGAGTATCAACAAATGGCACAGGCATATAAAATAGGGTTAACCATGCTAGGGTATATTGATTGTTGTAGTTAGTATTTATTGGGCCATTGTGTAAAGATTGATTGAAATAGATATGTATCATTAGATACATTTTTGTGTCATGTATTTACTGTTTTGAGAGTCATAATGCATTTTGCAAATGAAATGTGTCATTTTGGCCAACGTGTTTTTGTTTGGGGCTGCGTGTTAATTGTTTTGAAAAAGTGAATTCTGTTTGGACAAATGTGCTCGAGCAATCGAAAAACTGTAATCAACACTAATTTATTCACATCAAAAGTTAGCAAAAGTAACCCATTTCAATTTGTGGTTCCGACCCACTGTAGTCCCTGTCACTGCTTTGAGGCAATGGAGTAAGTCAAGAAATTGACGTGAATAGGCAATGGGTGGCCCAAATATCTACCTTAATATAATCCACCCAGACATAGCCATGAGATATTCTCTGAATACTGCTGTGCATTTAAATTATGCCCACCTGTATGGTATTATTGTTGTGACATTGATTGGCGTTGCCTTGAACGCTGAAGGAGGGGTCATACCCAAAACATTTGTGCGGCCTTCCCCAGCATATCTCAGCCGGGCCCAGTGCGGCCAAAGCGGACAGAACTGAGTACCATGACGGTAAGGCTTAGTTTGGCTGATCACTGTGGAAGACAGGAGGGTGGACCTGCGTCCAGACATGGTGTTCACTAGTTGAGTTCAACGTCCTCCTCCCTCATCAGAGGAAGTAAAGTAGAGCCAGGAGGGTTCAGGAGCTAAGGTGGATGGTGGCTGTGTTTATTGTTGCGGAACGGGTGTGTCTACTAAATAAGCTCTTCTGAGCTATTTGGGTGACCCATGGACAACCTCTCTACACACTCCTCTCTCCAGTACCTAACGAAAATAAACTGTCCCTGCGTCCATAGTGCCAAGATCGATTATGAATTATACTAGGTTGCTCTTGGTAGTCGTGTTGTGAAGGAAAACATGCTGTTATCTAAACCTGGATCTCAAGGATTATATACTGTGGACCATAGGTCTTCAATCATTTTCTTGCATGTATGTAAGGCAATATATTCGTAGCTCCATCTTGCCTCTGATAGGCCTGGTGAAATATTGCGGAACATATCCAATCCTCTCAGATCTAGTGCCTACGGGACAGGGGATTGGTGTTCAGGGAGAGAACCCATACCTGGCGCCATAGCAGCATTGGTACAGACAAGTTCACTGATTTAAAATGACTTGGTAGGAATTGAAGGACTCCTTTTCAGCTTCAGTAGTTTGCCAGCAGTGACTGAAGTCCAACACATCACACCACAACTAAATTATCTGCGCTAGCACAACTGACCCTTGCTCAATCTGATCTTGGGAAGAAAAAAAGCCTGTCACATATGTTCACATCCAAGCATTATTGAAAGAAACACACAGGGAAAGCACACAAACTACTGTAGGTTGTATTCATAGGGAACACCATAGCAAAATGTTTAAATATTGTGGGAGACTCTGATATAGGGAGTGTGTGTTGCTTTTTTATAGGCTGGATCATGTTGTTGTATTGTTGTATGTTTTAATTATGTCATGATTGTTGCTGCCTTCCTGGCCAGGTCTCCATTGAAAAAGATACTCTGGGTCTCAATGGGCTTTCCTGGTGAAATAAAAACATGCAATGGGTAATTGTTCTCGAGAATGAGTTCAGGTTATAGCTCCGTTTTATTAACCTCCCCGTTTTATTATACATTCCGTTGTTCTTCATTTGTGCCAGTGAACATGACCCAGATGAAAGGAGTACAAGATTAAACCAGCTGTTCGCTTGGATATATCTGACTGCAGGTTTGCAGAGCCAAGTGAGACACCCTCCGAATCACTTCTTTCTTTTCCTTGCCTTAAGCCCTTATTAAACTGACATTAGCTATGTTTCTATGACCATTGATTTTTTGCTGACATTTAGATATTTTGCATAGAAAGTAAATGGAATATGCTTGCTATGGTGTTTCCATTTCACTATCGTGTGTCGATAAAAAGAAGCATTAATACTTCACATAAGAAATTATGTTTCCATTACCCATTTAGGCAAATTGCCCGTTAATAAACTGGCGACAGCCTGTATGCCATCCCACCGATCTCTTTCATGTTTCAGGTAGCCCGCGAAAGCCAGCATGGATAGAATGCAATAATTGCTAATATTTGCATATTCTAAAAATTCTTATGTGCCAACGTATCGCCATGGTGAAACTTGCATCCTGTAGATCTGAAATAATTGGATGATGAAATTTGCCAGTCAAAGAAACGCAGGGCGAAGCAATTCAGCCATTCTTGAAGATCAGGATCCTTGTCCTGCAAGAACATAATTTTTTAGTTGAAGAGAAATTGATTTTGCAAAGCGGTAGGCATTAAGTGGGGTGAAGCTTTATAGTTACGTGTGACATCAGGTGCCCTGCATACCTTCAAAATGATTCGGCAATCAGCATTTATTCGAAAAACACGTTTCCATCATTATTTGTCTAGTAAGAAAGTTCATAAACAGGGACTGTTCTGGCCATTCTGCCGCCCTAGGTGAGACAAAATATATTTTTTGAGACAATGTTTTTGTCGAATAAACCTGGGTCAATGGAAACCTGCCTAATTACTTGACACACAAGAGGTGTGTGCGCACACAGATTGATTGGAACATAGCCATTAGTCGTTACTGCACTGACAGGACTGCACACCCTGATCTGTTCACCTGTCTTGTGCTTGTCTCCACCCCCCACCAGGTGTCTCCAATTATCCCTGTGTAATTATCCTGTGTTTTCTGTTGGTCTGTTGACAGTTGTCTTGTCTAACCAGCATGTTTTCCCCGTTTTCCAATATCTCTAGTTTCTGTTTTCTTGTCTGCCTGCCTGACCCTGAGCCTGCCTGCCATTCAGTCCTGATTGATGCTGTCTTGGATTACCGACCCCTGCCTGTCCTGGACCTGCCTTTTGCCTGCCCCTGTTTTGTAATAAACATCTGGATTCTAACTGTCTGCCTCGTGTGTCTGCATCTGGGTCTTATCCTGAGTTGTGTTAAGGACAGTAGACAAGGTAGTTGAGAGGTGCTGTCAGTCAATAGCCCTGCTCCCACCACCAGGGCTTTAGGCACTTGTGTAGATCTGAAAGGATTGAATTGGTCTCATTTCTCTTGGCCTATCAGAAGGTGAAGTGGTGCGATTACCATTCGCTGATACCTATCCAATCCTTTAATAGATTAATACATCTTTAGTAGAGATGTGAAACATTATTGTTTTGGATATTTCGAATGGACACGTTTCACTTGTCCTTTCAAATAGCTTTTCGCTGCAATATGTTCCTTTTTGTTTATTAATTCTACACTGAACAAAAATATATGGATTTCACTTGACGGGGTATACAGATATGCACCTGTTGGTCATAGATATCTTAACCAAAGGTAGACGCATGGATCAGAAGACCAGTCAGTATGTGGGTGACCACCATTTGCCTCATGCAGCGCAACACATGTTCTTCGCATAAAGTTGATCAGGCTGTTGATTGTGGCCTGCGGAATGTTGTCCCATTTCTCTTCAATGGCTGTGAGAAGTTTCGGAATTGGCGGGAACTGGAACGTGCAAGTCGATCCAGAGCATCCAAACATGCTCAATAGTGACATGTCTGGTGAGTATGCAGGACATGGAAGAACTTGGAAATGTTCCGTTTCCAGCAATTGTGTACAGATCCTTGTGACATGGGGTTGTGCATTATCATGCTAAAATATCATGCTAAACATGAGCTGATGAATGGGCGACAATGATCTCATCACGGTATCTTTGTGTATTCAAATTGCCATGAGAAAATGCAATTGCGTTCGTTGTCCATAGCTTATGCCGGCCCATACCATAACCCGCCCCAACACGGGCACTCTGTTCACAACGTTGACATCAGCAAACTGTTCGCCCCACGACACCAAACACGCTGTCTGCCATCTGCCTTGCCCGGCACAGTTGAAACCTAGCATCACTTGGATGAGCACACTTTCCAGCATCCAGTGGCCATCAAGGTGAGCATTGCCCACTGAAGTCAGTTACGACTCCGAACTGTAGTCAAGTGAAGACCCTGGTGAGGATGACGAGCTTCCCTGAGACAGTTTCTGACAATCTGTGCAGAAATTCTCTGGTTGTTCAAACCTACAGTTTCATCAGCTGCCGGGTGGCTAGTTTCAGACAATCCCGGATTGAGGAAGCTGGATGTTGAGGTGCTGGGCTGCCATGGTTACATGTGGTCTGCGGTAGTGAGGCCAGTTAGACGTTCTGCCAAATTCTCTAAACAACATTGGAGGAGGTTTAGATAGAGACCATTCAATTAACTGGCATAGCTCTGGTGGACATTCCTGCAGTAGCATGCCAATTGCACGCTCCTCAAAACATGAGACTAATGTGGCATTGTCTTGTGTGACAAAACCGCACATTTCAGAGCGGCCTTTTTATTGTCCAAGCACAAGGTCCACCTGTGTAATGATCATGCCGTTTATTCAGCTTCTTGATATGCTACACCTGTCAGGTGAATGGATTATATTGGCAAAGGGAAATGCTCACTAACAGGGATGTAAACAAATGTGTGCACCAAATTCTATAAAATAAGCTTTTAATGTTAGCTCATGAAACATAGTACCAACACTTTACATGCTGCGTTTATATTTTGTTCAGTATATATCTGTGTGTAATTCCATATTTATGCATAGCGCTTTTTTTTTTTTTTTTTTACATCTCATTCTGGTGCACGGCCTGGCCTGTGTGTCGCTCGCCTCACGCGGCAAACATTAGCCCGTATCTGAAGCGGGCGAGGATGGTGACAGGAAATCAAATGACTACAGTCAATGAAACAGTTACCATGGCTGACGTGCCTTGTGTCTTTGGGCACCAGTGAGAACGTCACACAGACATGCTGTACCCCAAATGATATGGGGTTGTTACATATGCAGCATGTTAGAGAGTGGAGGGAATATGTTACATGTATTTGGGTATGCTATCATGTGCTATCATGGTATGGTACGGTAGCTAGCATATGTGCTATCATGGTATGGTACGGCATGCTAGCATCATGTGCTTATATGGTAATGGTACGGCATGCTAGCATCGTGTGCTATCATGGTATGGTACGGCATGCTAGCATGTGTGCTATCATTGGTATGGTACGGCATGCTAGCATCATGTGCTGTCGCTTGCGCTGTGTTTGATTGAGACTGGATAGAGATGAATTGTTTATTGATCCCTTTGGGGAGATTGAGCTGCAGTTGACATGTCGCTCGTTGCTGTCATCGTCTGCTTGTGTTAAGGGTATCATGTCTCCATCTTCTTGGTAGCTCTGAAACGGATGCAAACTGTGTGTGCATGTGCATTTTTATAGCCATGGAATGTGCACCTAATCTTGGAGGTAAGTCAAGAAATTGACGTGAATAGGCAATGGGGGCCAAAATCTACCTAATATAATCCACCAGACATAGCCATGAGATATTCTTTGGTAGTCTAATTTCAACCTTCAGACAACGTAAGTGAAATACCCCATTATAGATAATGGGCTTCATACCACCTCCACTTAGGGTTTTGCTAACACCTTTGAAAGAAGTGAATTATCTTTAGGTTACCATGGCAGCCCTCGTCGGGGTGTTAGTACCTGTGTGTGTGTGTGTGTGTGTGTGTGTGTGTGTGTGTGTGTGTGTGTGTGTGTGTGTGTGTGTGTGTGTGTGTGTGTGTGTGTGTGTGTGTGTGTGTGTGTGTGTGTGGTGTGTGTGTGTGTGT
>NW_019942587.1:232055-236257 GCF_002910315.2 Salvelinus sp. IW2-2015 | reverse complement strand
TGTGTGTGTGTGTGTGTGTGTGTGTGTGTGACACAATCTGGTGTGACTATAGGTGTGCCACGAAGTGTAAGTTAGAGGTGTGAGATCATATTAACAAACTGAAACTACGAGAGATGGCATGCTCCGTAGCTGTGCTGCAAGATCCTTCAAACATTTCAGGCACAGTTTGACAAAATGGCGCTTTATCCCAAACCCAGGTCAAGACAAGGTGAAATGACTTTTTCCGTAATTAGCCAGGGTTTGGGTCAATTCCATTCTCGAAAGTCAATTCAGGAGCTACATTCAAATTCAAATCATGATTCGTGATTATTTCATATGAGGTCTTTTGAAATCATTGTTTGAATTGACTTGAAAATGTAAATATCAAATTGAAGTCAATTTGAACGAATTAGCAAAGTCTCTGTTAAAAGGTCTCCTTTCATCAATATGGCCGTGTTTATTTTTATTGCAACAGTTGGCATGGTAAATATGAGACAAATAGAGGAGAAATGACAGAATTGAAAGTTGCCAATTGGGGATTCAAACTCACGTCACAAGGGCGGACATGCTTGGTCCAGAATCAGCAGCACTACCACTAGAACATTCCCAAGCACTTTGGCTGCGTTGTTTTGATCACTTTTCATGGCTTGATAATACATGACCATCTGGGTGTTTTTTGATTCATCAACACGCAAGTCGGGAGCGTCCCAAATGGCACCCTATTCCATGTAATGCACGACTTTTGCCAGTCCTATGGGTCKTGGTCAAAAGTAGGGTACTAAATAGGGAATAGGGTGTCATTTGGGATACAGAACATTTTCTGAATTGCCAGATATCGAGTKGTTTTTGGTGGGCACTTGAAAACGTGCAGGCGCTCAGCCTGATGTCTTAATCATTCCAATTGGATTGAGCTTCTGGTGAAAGACTGTAGAGAAATCTAGAATGGAGTGTCCTTGAGTGAAGATGGCCTTTGGGGACTGGCTTATGGTCCCCTACTCTGTGTTTGGGAATAAATTCAAATTCTATTCTATTAATTTTAATTGCATGAACAGTGAAGTTACTTTTATTACAGTGAAGTTACTTTGTGCTCAGACTTTGTGCTTTGTTTTTTTACCACTGTGTCTTGGCTTGACAATCAAACAAGGGAGTCGGCAATGACAAATATTTGTTATATTTGTATCTCTTTTTATATTATTTTGGTGATGACACAATGTTTTCATCCATGCCCACTAACTAATAAACAGATGTAGGCCTAAAGAGACGTAGTAGACATGTGTGCTGCCTCTGGCCAATTAATACAGTTAATGTATGACTTAAAGGGCAATTCTGCGACTTCTCAACCTCATATTCATTATCTCCAGCAACAAACCAGTGTTTACATATGTTATATATGTGAAAGCAGTGCGTTTCCATGATCTGTGGTTAAAATTATGAGAAGAAAGGTCCTAAAATAATGCTTCTCTGTGACATCACAGTGTAGGATTAAAAGTAAAAAAAACTTGCAATGAGTTTCTAGCCCAAGGGAGGGTAATTTCTTGCTCTCCACGCCACAAAGACTCTCAGTGTTTGAAAATCACTGTTTTTGAAATGTTAAATGCTATATCCACCAATTTTCCACAGTTGTTTTTTTTACAAAAAGAGATTGCTTATGGGTACCTTCATGAGTGTGTAAAATATTACNAAATGTTAAATGCTATATCCACCAATTTTCCACAGTTGTTTTTTTTACAAAAAGAGATTGCTTATGGGTACCTTCATGAGTGTGTAAAATATTACTGTTCTCAGATTTTTTTTATTCATAKATTTTGTTTAATAAACAATTTTCTGTGTTTTTTTTAATGGAATGTTTGTATACTGTACATTTGATGGTGATATCTGAAGATCAATTCACTAACTGTAAGTCGCTCTGGATAAGACCATCTGCTAAATGACTAAAATGTCAAATGTAAATGTTTTACATACAGATCTAATATTACTGTATTGAATATTGATGTCACAAATGTATCATTTCTACAGTTCTTTATAAAAAMATGTAGTTATTTGTTACATTTGACTGTGTAAAACCTATCAGTACTACTTATTTCTCTGAGTGTGAGGCGGATATGTACTGTAGTTTTTGGAAAAAACATTATTTGTCTCTCTGAAATGAAACAACCAAGTGATAGACCTTACCGTGAAATGCTTACCTACAAGCCCTTATTAACCAACAGTGCCGTTCAAGAAAGAGTTTTATATGCAGGGGGTACCGGTACAGAGTCAATGTGCGGGGTTACAGGTTAGTCGAGATAATTTGTACATGTTGGTAGGGGTAAAGTGACAATGCATAGATAATAAACAGCGAGTAGCAGCAGTGTTAAAAACAAATGGGGGGGTATCAATGTAAATAATCCGGTGGCCATTTGATTAATTGTTCAGCAGTCTTATGGCTTGAGGGTAGAAGCTGTTAAGGAGCCTTTTGGTCCTAGACTTGACGCACCGGTACCGCTTGCCGTGCGGTAGCAGAGAAAATAGTCTATGACTTGGGGGACTGGAGTCTTTTACAATTTTTTGTGCCTTCCTCTGACACCGCCTAGTATATAGGTCCTAGATGGCAGGAAGCTTGGCCCTAGTGATGTACTGGGCCGTACGCACTACCCTCTGTAGCGCATTACGGTCAGATGCCGAGTAGTTACCATAACATGCGATGATGCAACAGGTCAGGATGCTCTCAATGGTGCAGCTGAAGAACTTTCTGAGGATCTGGGGTACCCATTCCAAATCTTTTCAGTCTCCTAAGGGGGAAAGGTGTTGTGCCCTCTTCACGACTGTCTTGGTGTGTTTGGACCATGATAGTTCGTTGGTGATGTSGACACCAAGGAACTTGAAACTCTTGACCCGCTCAACTACAGCCCCGTCGATGTTAATGGGGGCCTGTTCGGCCTGCCTTTTCCTGTAGTCCACGATCAGCTCCTTTGTCTTGCTCACATTGAGGGAGAGGTTGTATCATACTCTAGTTCCACTGATTTCAAAACTTGATCCTCCAGAAAGTGGAGAGCAACACTTATGCAGCTCCACTACACAATACATATTTTTAAAAGCCGCGTTTGACAGCATTACCAACACAGACTGACCAGCTCAAATAGACAGAAGCCTTTTATATGGCAGACCAATCCGAACTCCTTTCTCGGCATGTCCAGCCCATTCATTATCTCAGCCAATCATGTCTAGTGAGAAGGTTTGCTGACTTTTTCTGTAGCTTAACCAACAAGGCACGTAATTAAACAATTTTGTCCATATTTATAGATGGCATACATGTTTGTTATTAAGGCACATGAAAGTTCACATGAAAGTTCCAGAATTTAAAAATGAAATACATTAAAATTAGTCTCCTGTGAAGTTGTGACTTGCGACATGGTGATGGTTCTTCCTTTAAAAGTTGTGTCGTACTGCAGCACAGCTTGCCGCAGAATTCTATGGCACGTTATTTAAGTGTCAGCCATTGTTGCCATTAATGCTGCTTAGTGCTAGTTTGACCACCAGAGAGCATCTGAGAAGCGTTTGACTGTTTTTAATATTGTCTGTACTAGAGAATTTAAAACCTTTTTTTGTAAGAACGTAGGGATTGATTTTAAGAAATTTAGCTTAATTCATTTGATTAATGTTATGGTGTTTCTATTCCAAGAAAAAAGAAAYATTATACATCTGACAGACAGCGCCTGATTCAGTAACACTAAGCAAGGATTAGATGGAGGCAGATGTTATAGGAAGAGCCATGGATGTATAMCTGAGGGAAAGGTGGGAAGTATCTGGGCAACTACAGTACCTTTTATTTAGCGATAAGAAAATTAAGAATAAGAAAGAGAGAGCGCGGTGACTAGCTTTCAAAAGTTGCCGCTGTACAACGTGACCGGTCGGGAATAGGCTACTAAGTGACTGCGAGTGAAGAGCAAAATAATCCTAACATTTCCACACCGTAAGTGTAGACTAACCAATACCCAAACGGAGATTAAGTGAAAATAAAAATCTCATTGATTTATCAAAACCAGTCCCGGTGCTGAAATAGTTGGCCACARYCYGATAGGCTATTGKTTCAAATCCAATTATAACAATTGGATGACTTTGGGTGTTCCAGTAAGCAACGATTTGTTGCCTTTATTAGCCTACTTTATTCTTAAAATAACTCCAGCACAGAGAAGAGAAAGGAGCCTTAATTAATTAAACAATAAAGCGATTGAATTCACAAA
>NW_019942587.1:177603-228126 GCF_002910315.2 Salvelinus sp. IW2-2015 | reverse complement strand
TAAAGTGAAAATAAAAATCTCATTGATTTATCAAAACCAGTCCCGGTGCTGAAATAGTTGGCCACATGCGGATAGGCTATTGCTTCAAATCCAATTATAACAATTGGATGACTTTGGGTGTTCCAGTAAGCAACGATTTGTTGCCTTTATTAGCCTACTTTATTCTTAAAATAACTCCAGCACAGAGAAGAGAAAGGAGCCTTAATTAATTAAACAATAAAGCGATTGAATTCACAAATGCATTCCACTGTTTTTAATGTTGGCCATCCACCAAAAACACAGCATCTACCGTGATATTCCATTCCCAGCGAGATTATTCAAGCCGTCGACTCACTGATGGTTGAAGATGATGAGCGATAGGCAAAGGCAATCTGGAATCTGCTAGCATCACCACACAACATCAACATCGCTCTAATCACAGTCAGAAGACAGGTGAAGAAACTTAAGTGGACTTATGGAAGGCTCTGTAAGACATTTTTTCAAATATATACAGTGGGGAGAAAGTATTGATACACTGCCGATTTTGCAGGTTTTCCTACTTACAAAGCATGTAGAGGTCTGTAATTTTTATCATAGGTACACTTCAACTGTGAGAGACGGAATCTAAAACAAAATACAGAAAATCACATTGTATGATTTTTAAGTAATTAATTTGCATTTTATTGCATGACATAAGTATTTGATACATCAGAAAAGCAGAACTTAATATTTGGTACAGAAACCTTTGTTTGCAATTACAGAGATCAACGTTTCCTGTAGTTCTTGACCAGGTTTGCACACACTGCAGCAGGAATTTTGGCCCACTCCTCCATACAGACCTTCTCCAGATCCTTCAGGTTTCGGGGCTGTCGCTGGCAATACGGACTTTCAGCTCCCTCCAAAGATTTTCTATTGGGTTCAGATCTGGAGACTGGCTAGGCCACTCCAGGACCTTGAGATGCTTCTTACGGAGCCACTCCTTAGTTGCCCTGGCTGTGTGTTTCGGGTCGTTGTCATGCTGGAAGACCCAGCCACGACCCATCTTCAATGCTCTTACTGAGGGAAGGAGGTTGTTGGCCAAGATCTCGCGATCCATGGCCCCATCCATCCTCCCCTCAATACGGTGCAGTCGTCCTGTCCCCTTTGCAGAAAAGCATCCCCAAAGAATGATGTTTCCACCTCCATGCTTCACGGTTGGGATGGTGTTCTTGGGGTTGTACTCATCCTTCTTCTTCCTCCAAACTCGGCGAGTGGAGTTTAGACCAAAAAGCTCTATTTTTGTCTCATCAGACCACATGACCTTCTCCCATTCCTCCTCTGGATCATCCAAATGGTCATTGGAAACTTCAGACGGGCCTGGACATGCGCTGGCTTGAGCAGGGGGACCTTGCGTGTGCTGCAGGATTTTAATCCATGACGGCGTAGTGTGGTACTAATGGTTTTCTTTGAGACTGTGGTCCCAGCTCTCTCTTAGGTCATTGACCAGGTCCTGCCGTGTAGTTCTGGGCTGATCCCTCACCTTCCCCATGATCATTGATGCCCACGAGGTGAGATCTTGCATGGAGCCCCAGACCGAGGGTGATTGACCGTCATCTTCAACTTTTCCATTTTCTATAATTGCGCCAACAGTTGTTGCCTTCTCACCAAGCTGCTTGCCTATTGTCCTGTAGCCCATCCCAGCCTTGTTCAGGTCTACAATTTTATCCCTGATGTCCTTACACAGCTCTCTGGTCTTGGCCATTGTGGAGAGGTTGGAGTCTGTTTGATTGAGTGTGTGGACAGGTGTCTTTTATACAGGTAACGAGTTCAAACAGGTGCAGTTAATACAGGTAATGGAGTGGAGAACAGGAGGGCTTCTTAAAGAAAAACTACAGGTCTGTGAGAGCCGGAATTCTTACTGGTTGGTAGGTGATCAAATACTTATGTCATGCAATAAAATGCAAATTAATTACTTAAAAATCATACAATGTGATTTTCTGGATTTTTGTTTTAGATTCCGTCTCTCACAGTTGAAGTGTACCTATGATAAAAAGTACAGACCTCTACATGCTTTGTAAGTAGGAAAACCTGCAAAATCGGCAGTGTTCAAATACTTGTTCTCCCCACTGTATTTATTTCCCCCCCAGAACATTAACCATGTGTGTTCTCTTGTTTTGTACTGTTCTGTAGTTTCGACCCAATGATTCGTCTGACCAACAAAGAACTTTGCGTGCTGCAAACCAGTTTGTATTTAAGTATAACTTCTGTATGACTGACGCCTTTAGTGAGAGGTCTAATGCTTTAATATTTAATCATTTCTGCCTCCGATCTCACTTCATTATATAACAGGCCCATGTGCACCTTCATCAGATGAACCGCAACATGTCGGCTAAGCCATTTAATTCATGAATGCATTTGAAAGTTTATAATATTGTGATAGTGAAGAGCAAAAATATCCTAACATTTTCAAATAAAAATCTGATTGATTTATCAAGACCAGTCCACATGCTATGTCATTCAGTGATATTTATTCCCATAGTAATTCGTTATGGATCCATTAATGTATTTAATAAAGTACCTAAATTCGGCAAGAGTCTATTGTTCTGCTGATAGTTGAAATAAACATCTGCATTTTAAAAGAGAATATTTCTAAATGTTTTATTAACGAATGCATGAAGATGTTGATGAAGAAATACTGATCAGTATATGCTTTACCTGACTTTTTGCGATTGCATGATGTTTGTAGTTAGAAACGTAAAACTTCAGAGTACTTAATACATTGCAAGTTGGGGGGAGTTTTTTTCACACCTAGCCTGAGCTATCCTTTTGTCCAGGTTGAAGAGCCTATTGTCCTGCTAATAGCCCATCATGGAAACATTGTTTGCACCCATAGGTTTTAGGCCTGCAGGAGGTTATAACATTTTCTTCAAGAAATCTMKCTCCAGAAATAAAAGCTTCTCCCAAGTGGGTGTGACATCTAAMCCCGTTGCCTGCTGAACTGCTGCTTGGATTCCACCTGGCGATCTGTTCACRGTCTGCCCTGGCCTGTCTCCCCCTGTCTGGTACAGGTACCCCCACCACACTCCCCCCTCTCTCCCGAACTTTCGCTCGCCTCCAGCACTCATGCACTGTTGGGGCGAGTGACTCTGAACTTARAATGGCTAGTCCCAAGTCGTTATGTATTTAATTTTTTTCTTCTGCTTTTTGCTATTTTGCTATTTGCCTCATGACTCCTGCATACCTTGTGGACTACACACTTTCTTTACCCAACCGTGGGACAGACCATGTTTGGACTCTGACTCTCTATTGGTTACACAGACTTTTGGCCTCCCATCCTATTCTAACCACCTCTCGCAGGCTTTGTATTCATGTTTCCTGATGAAATTGCTGTACAATATGATCTTGTTGSCATCTGATGCACATTCAGACATCAGAAATCAGCACTGCAGAGCTGTCCCTGGCCTATGCCGTGCCTTGACTGTATTAATGTTGATGATATATGGAAATGTACATGTACACCCTGGCCCATCTACTGTTGACAGCCCCAATTCTGACTTGTGCTCTGATATCTGCTTCACTGATTTCTGCTCTTGTAAAAGCCTGGGTTTTCTGCATGTTAACACTAGAATATTAATACCTAAAATGTATCAATTGAAATTGTGGGTTCACAGCTCTAATCCAGATGTGTTGGTCATTACTGAGACGTGGTTAAGGAAGAGTGTATTGAATACTGATGTTAACCTTTCTGGTTATAACCTTTTTCGGCAAGACAGATCTTCCAAAGGTGGTGGAGTGGCAATCTTAACTAAGGATCACCTTCAGTGCTCGGTTGTCTCCATCAAGTCTGTCCCCAAACAATTTGATTTGCTGGTTTTAAACATTAKACTTTCAAATAGCTCTTTGTTGACTGTTGCTGGGTGCTATCGCCCTCCATCAGCACCCCTACCTGCACTAAGCTCTCTCTTGGCCKCTTACACTAAGTCTGAWTTTGTCCTGCTAGGTGACCTAAACTGGGACATGCTTAACAAGAATTTAAGCTTTCTGCCATTATCAGATATGTCTATGTCCTGGGAAATTTATTGTTAACAATACCACTGAACATGTCAAAAAGGAAGGTCCAAGCGTCTTCAACAGAGGGGATCAAGCTGATTCTATACCATTTTACACAGACCAGTTCATGAAGGAAGGCTTGCTCATTAAAGTCTTTTAGCAAGCGTCTATGACAATTCAGGACAGGTCATTTCACTGAGCAGCCATTACGAACACAGGCTGTAAAACAGTGATCACTAAGGTCACTACAGAAAACACCAGACTGATACCTATCAGGATTATTTGTGAGGATAACATCGAGGAGAGTAGCCTTTTCTGGGTGTTTGGAGTCATACCTTGTGGGATTGGTAATAATCTGAGAAAGATTTATGGAGTCCCATTGCTTTAGGACTTGGTCAGGTGGATTAATCTAACTGCAATGTCCAATTTACAGTAGCTATTACAGTGAAATAATACCATGGCATTGTTTGAGGAGAGTGCACAGTTATGAACTTGAAAAGTTATTAATAAACTAATTAGGTACATTTGGGCAGTCTTGATACAACATTTTGAACATAAATGCAATGGTTAATTTGATCAGTCTAACACTTTGCACATACACTGCTGCCATCTAGTGGCCAAAATCTAAATTGTGCCTGAGCTTGAATAATACATTATGGCCTTTCTCTTGAATTTCAAAGATGATTGTACAAAAACGTACACATTTCTTTGGGGTTTTTTCTTTGCATTTTCATATCCTACATTCTATTCACATTTCCACAAACTTCAAAGTGTATCTTTTCAAATGGTATCAAGAATATGCATATCCTTGCTTCAATGCCTGAGCTACAGGCAGTTGGATTTTGGTATGTAATTTTAGGCGAAAATTGAAAAAAAGGGTCGGATCGGTGTCCRTATACCGGAATGGTTGTTGCTAATGTGAGCTAATGTGACTAGAATGATGTTGAAAGTAACATCCAACTTTCCATGACACAGACATGTTGGCTGTTAGTTACAACGTTATTCTAGGCACATTATCGCACGTTAGCAACAACCATGGCAGCAGGTATCCTAGTGGTTAGAGCGTTGGGCCAGTAAACAAAATGTTGCTGGATCGAAGCCCTATGCTGACACGGTAAAAATATGTTGTTCTGCACCTGAGCTAGGCAGTTACCCGGGCACCGAAGACGTGGATTTCAACTATGGCAGTCCCCCGCACCTCTCTGATTCAGAGGGATTGGGTTTAATGCAGAAGACACATTTCAGTTGAATGCATTCAGTTGTAACTAACTCACTAAGTATCTACATTTCCCTTATATGGGCAGAAAGCTTAAATTCTTGTTAATCTAACTGAAGTMTTCAATTTACAGTAGGTATTACAATGAAAAAATACCATGCTATTGTTTGAGGAGAGTGCACAACAACAACTTTTATCACGACAACTGGTTTGATACATTCACCTCTGATAATGTACTTACATTCAGTAATCTTGCTCTGATTTGTCATCCTGAGGGTCCCAGAGATAAAATATAGCATATTTTTGTTTGATAAAATCAATTTGTATATTCAAATGTAGGGACTGGGTTCTACAGTTTGAACCCCTGCTGCATGGAGGAGGAGGTGTGATAGTGTGGGGGTGCTTTGCTGGTGACATTGTTAGTGATTTATTTAGAATTCAAGGCAGACTTAAAACCTCTTGGGAATAGGGGGTGCTGTTTTCACTTTGGGAAAAAATCGTGCCCAAATTAAACGACCTCGTACTCTGTTCTAGATCATACAATATGCATATTATTATTACTATTGGATAGAAAACACTTTGAAGTTTCTAAAACTGTTTGAATTATATCTGTGAGTAAAACAGAACTCATTTGGCAGCAAACTTCCAAATAGGAAGTGAAAATTCTGAAAATGGGGCTCTTTGTCAGTGCTTGCCTATTCAATTGCCTTATATTTATGGATCTGTATGCACTTCATACGCCTTCCACTAGATGTCAACAGGCAGCAGAATGTTGAATGGGGTGTCTAGCTTGATGTGAGACCGAATGAGAGCTTTTGGAGTGACAGGTCCGCCCTATTGTCAGTATTCAGCTGCGCACCAGGGAACACGACATTGTCTTCTGAAATGCGTTAGGTATACACGACGAAATGCTCCGTCTCGGACTTTATTGGATACATATGAGAAAAACATCATAAAGATGATTTTCAACCGAGTTTGACCAGTTTATTCTACGTTTATTGTGACTTTTGGAATTTTTCGTTCCATGCTCCAAGACTTGATGGACACGTGTGCGCCATAATGCTAGCCAAAGTTGCTAATTCGACAGAAGAAATGGACATTCTAAAACAAAACAACGATTTATTGTGGAAATAGGACTCCTTGCACTACATTCTGATGGAAGATCATCAAAGGTAAGAGAATATTTATGATGTTATTTCGTATTTTTGTGGTATATGTTGGCTAAAGTTATTTTTWWAAATCTAACACAGCGGTTGCATTAAGAACCAGTGTATCTTTCATTTGCTGTACAACATGTATTTTTTAGTAAAGTTTATGATGATTTTTTGGTTAGATTACGTGACTGTTCAATAATTTCTCCGGACAATTTGATGCATTATGGCGCCATATTCACAATGTAAAACCAGGATTTGTGCTATAAATATGCACATTTTCGAACAAAACATAAATGTATTGTATAACATGATGTTTATAAGACTGTCATCTGATGAAGTTGTTCAAAGGTTTGTGATTAATTTGATCTCTATTTGTGGGTTTTGTGAAAGCTATGTTGGCGGTGAAAACATGGCGTTGTGTGTTTGGCTATTGTGGTGAGCTAACATAAATATATATTGTGTTTTCGCTGTAAAACATTTTAAAAATCGGAAATGTTGGCTGGATTCACAAGATGTTTATCTTTCATTTGCTGTATTGGACTTGTGATTTCATGAAATTATATTATATGATATCCCTGTGGCGCAAGGCTAGGCTATGCTAGTCAGCTTTTTTGATGAGGATGATCCCGGATCCGGGATGGGGGGTCCGTAGAGGTTAACCAGCATGGCTACCACAGCAGCATGGCTACCACAGCATTCTGCAGCAATACGCACTCCTATCGGGTTTGCGCTTAGTGGGACTGTCATGTGTAAGGGCTATTTGACCAAGAAGGAGAGTGATGGAGTCCTGCATCAGGTGACCTGGCCTCCACAATCACCTGACCTCAACCCAATTGAGATGGTTTGGGATGAGTTGGACCGCAGAGTGAAGGAAAAGCAGCCAACAAGTGCTCAGCATATGTGGGAACTCCTTCAGGACAGTTGGAAAAGCATTCCAGGTGAAGATGGTTGAGAGAATGCCAAGAGAATGCTTTGAAGACTAAATTAAAAAAAATATCTTTATTTGTTTAACACTTTTTTGGTTGCTATATGAATCCATATCTGTTATTTTATAGTTTTGATGTCTTCACTATTATTCTACAATGTAGAAAATAAAGAAAAACCCTTGAATAAGTAGGTGTGTCCAAACCTTTGACTGGTAATGTATATATGGTTTTGGAATGAAACTCTACATGTGTTGACACTGGTATTGTGCTGGAGATGAGGTTGKAAAGTGGTGGAGTTGCCCTTTACATGCAAAGCCAGGACACTGTCGTGGTCCTTGAGGAGAGGATCAGTGCACTATCTGTCTACTCTCACACACACTACACTTTCCCTTTGTGTCTGAGCCACTTCCAGCTCACTGGAGTTGAGATTTAATCACATTTACCCAGCATCCCTATGGCAGCCCCCTATGTCTCATCAACTGCCCCTCACCGGGTCCCCCATTGCATTGTGGGAATTGCCCTCACCGCTTGCCATCGCCACCACACACTCTGTTTTTGTTCATTCCTTCTGTGCGATGACAACCAAAGAGGTTAACAATGATTCATGTCTGCCCCCATTTTAAAGTGAGTGGATTTTGGACAGGGACTAGATCTTGCATAACACAGTGTTATTAATGCTTTAGGATGTTGTTTCTGTTTGCATGTGTTTTGGCAGCCCTTTTGGGAGTCGATTTCTTTTTAATATATTTCTCTCACTTTTCTTATCTGCCTTCCTTTCAGCTACGTCCACTTTTGGTCCAATTGGCATTGTGATCTAATTACGTATCACAGCATCCCCTTTGGCACCTCCCTTGTTGTGAAGTGTCTCATCAACAGTTCATTTTTTAAAACCTTTATTTAACTAGGCAAGTCAGTTAAGAACAAATTATTATTTACAATGACAGCCTACCGGGGAACAGTGGGTTAACTGCCTTGTTCAGGGGRAGAACAACAGATTTTTACCTTGTCAGCTCGGGGATTCGATTCAGCAACCTTTCAGTTACTGGCCCAACACTCTAACCACTAGGCTACCTGCCGTCCCTAGTGATTCCCACTGCACCGTGGGAATCGGCTACTCACCACCACACGCTCCGTGCCTCTAGCTCTGCATCACAAATGGCACAATATTCCATATACAGTGCACTACTTTTGACCAGATCCATATGGCCCTTGGTCGTGTAAGTCGCTCTGGATAAGAGCGTCTGCTAAATGACTCAAATGTAAATGTGAAAAGTAGTGCAATATGTAGGGAACAGGGTGCCATTATGGACAGAGTAAATGTCATGAAATAAAAACAGTGTGCCTCGCAGTTCATTAAGCACCAAACTGAATAAAACAGACTGACACAGAGAGGGACTACCGGGACCTTCTATAAAGTCACTATTGAAATGTAAGACATACAATGCCCTTAGAAAGTATTAACACCAGTTTGAGCTTTTCCACATTTTGTGCTACAAAGTGGGATTAAATTATACATTCTTGTCAATAATCTACACAAAATAGTCTAATGTCAAAGTGGAAGAAAAAATACAATCATTGTATGAAAATATTTAATGAAAAATGAAACAATAATAGACTACATGGGCAAAAGAATGTGGAGACCTGCTCGTCGAACATCTCATTCCAAAATCATGGGCATTAATATGGAGTTGGTCCCCCCTTTGCTGCTATAACAGCCTCCACTCTTCCGGGAAGGCTTTCCACAAGATGTTGGAATATTGCTGCAGGGACTTCATTCAGCCAAGAGCATTAGTGAGGTCGGACATTGATGTTGGGAAATTAGGCCTGGCTCGCAGTCGGCGTTCCAATTCATCCCAAAGGTGTTCAATGGGATTGAGGTCAGGGCTCTGTGCAGGCAAGTTCTTCCACACCGATCTTGATAAACSATTTCTGTATGGACCTTGCTTTGTGCACGGGGGCATTGTCATGCTGAAACAGGAAAGGTCCTTCCCCAAACTGTTGCCACAAAGTTGGAAACACAAAACAGTCTAGAATGTCATTGTATGCTGTATCATCAAGATTCTCTTCATTGGAACTAAGGGGACTAGCCCCGAACCATGAAAAACAGCCTCAGACCATTATTCCTCCTCCACCAAACTTTACAGTTAGCACTATGCATTGAGGCAGGTAGCGTTCTCCTGGCATCCGCCAAACACAGATTCGTACATCGGACTGCCAGATGGTGAGTGATTCATCACTCCAGAGAACGTGTTTCCACTGCTCCAGAGTCCAATGGCAGCGAGCTTTACACCACTCCAACCAACGCTTGACATTCTCCATTGGTGATCTTAGGCTTGTGTGCAGCTGTTCGGCCATGTAAACCCATTTCATTAGGTTCCCGACGAACAGTTATTGTGCTGACATTGCTTCCAGAGGCAGTTTTGAACTCGGTAGTGAGTGTTGCAACCGAGGACAGAAGGACAATTTCGTGATATCCAATTGGTAGTTACAGTCTTGTCCCATCGCTCCAATGGACTCAGGAGAGGCGAAGGTTGAGAGCTATGTGTTCTCTGAAACACGAACTTGCCAAGCCGCACTGCTTCTTAACACACTGCTCGCTTAACCAGAAGCCTGCCGCACCAATGGGTCAGAGGAAACAGTCCAGCTGGCAATCGACGTCAGCGTGCAGGTGCCCGACCCACCACAAGTAGTCGCTAGAGCGTGATGGGACAAGGAAATCCCGGCTCGCCAAACCCTCCCCTGACCCGGACAACACTGGGCCAATTGTGCGCCGCGTCATTGGTCTCCCGATCACAGCCGGCTGTGACACAGCCTGGGATCAAACCTGGGTCTGTAGTGACGCCTCAAGCACTGCGCTGCTGTGCCACTRGGGAGGCCTCAGGACAGATGATTCTTAGCACACTCTTCAGCACTCTGCGGTCTCGTTCTGTGAGTTTGTGTGGCCTACCACTTCGCGGTAGAGCCGTTGTTGTTCCTAGATGTTTCCACTTCACAATAACAGCACTTACAGTTCACCCGGGGCAGCTCTAGCAGGGCATACATTTGACAAATTGACTTGTTGGAAAGGTGGCATCCTATGACGGTGCCACGTTGAAAGTTACGGAGCTCTTTAGTACGGGACATTCTACTGCCAATGTTTGTCTATGGAGATTGCATGGTTGTGTGCTCTATTTTATACACCTGGTGTGGCTCAAATAGCCGAATCCACTAATTTGAAGGGGTGTCCACTAACTTTTGACCATGTAGTGTATATCTTGATTAGATAAGTATTCAACTCAGAGTCAATACATGTTAAAATCAGCTTTGGCAGCGATTACAGCCCTGAGTCTTCCTGGGTGAGTCTCTAAGAGCTTTCCACACTTGGATTGTGCAACATATGCTCATTATTATTTTTTAAATTATTCAAAGGCTGTCAAATTGGTTGTTGATCATTGGTAGACAACCATTTTCAGATCTTGCCATAGATTTTCAAACAGATTTAAGTCAAAACTGTAACTCGGCCACTCGGGAACATGTCACTGTCTTCTTGGTAAGCAACTCCAATGTATAATGAATCTCCCAGAGTCTAGTGGAAAGCAGACTGAACCAGGTTTTCCACTAAGATTTTGTCTGTGCTTTGCCAGATTATTTTTATCCTGAAAATCTCCTCAATCCTTAACGAGTACAAGCATACCCATAACATGATGCAGTCACCACTATGCTCTAAAATATGGAGAGTGGTACTCAGTAATGTGTTATGTTTACGGCAAATCCAATACCACACTTTGTATTCAGAACAAAAAGTGAATTGCTTTGTCAAATGTTTTTGCAGTATTACTTTAGTTCCTTGTTGCTAATAGGTTGCATGTTTTGAAATATATTTATTCTGTACAGGCTTCCTTCTTTTCACTCTGTCAATTAGGTTAGTATTGTGGAGTAACTCCAATGTTGTTGATCCATCCTCAGTTGTCTCCTATCACAGCCATTAAACTCTGTAACTGTTTTAAAGTCACAATTAGCCTCATGGTGAAATCCCTGAATGGTTTCCTTCCTCTTCAGCAACTGAGTTAGGAAGGATGCTTGTATCTTTTTAGTGACTGGGTGTATCGATGCACCATCCAAAGTGCAATTGCGACCTGGCCAAGATAAAGCATAGCAATTCGACACATACAACAACACAGAGTTACACATGGAATAAACAAAACATACAGTCAATATGTCACGCCGTGGCCTTAGTATTTTTGTTTTATTTATTATTTTAGTTAGGTCAGGGTGTGACATGGGTATGTGTGTATTTTGGGTATTATATGGTAGAGGGGGTGTTGGTTGTAGTTTATGGTTTTGTGTTGAGTGTATGTATCTGGCTGTGTCTATGGGTGTGTAGTTTACTAGGAAAGTCTATGGTGGCCGGAATGGGTTCTCAATTAGAGACAGCTGATTTCTGTTGTCTCTAATTGGGAGCCATATTTAAGGCTGCATAGGCTTTAGCTGTTTGTGGGTCATTGTACATGTCGACGTAAGTAGTTGCGTTTTAGGTTTCACGATCGTTTGTTGTTTGGTTAGTGTGTTAAGTGTTACGTGTTCATCTTCGTCGTTATAATTGAAGAAGATGTATTCAAGTCATGTTGCGCCTTGGTCCTCTCTTTCACGTCAACACGATCGTGACAGAATGACCCACCAATCTACGACCAAGCAACATGACCAGCGGCAACAGGAGCAGCGCAAGGAGAAATGGACTTGGGAGGAGATCCTGGACGGTAAAGGACCCTGGCTCAGCCAGGGGAATATCGCCGTCTGAGCCCGTCTGCCCAGCGGCGCCTGAACTGCCGTCTGCCCAGCGGCACCTGAACTGCCGTCTGCCCAGCGCGCCTGAACTGCCCGTCTGCCCAACGGCGCCTGAACTGCCCGTCTGCCATGAGCCTGCAAAGCTGCCCGTCTGCCATGAGCCTGCAAAGCCGCCCGTCTGCCAAGAGCCTACAGAGCCTTCGCCAGACCGGATCAGCAGAGCCTTCCGCAGACGGATCAGCCAGAGCTTCCGCCAGACCGACAGCCAGCCAGCCAGCACCAGGCTTCGCCAGACCGAGCAGCCAGACCTTCCGCCAGACCGGAGCAGCCAGAGCCTTCCGCCAGACCGGAGCAGCAGAGCCTCCGCCACGGAGCACCAGAGCTTCCGCGACGGAGCAGCCGAGCTTCCGCAGACGGATCGCCAGAGCCTTCCGCCAGACCGGATCAGCCAGATTCCGCCAGCCGGATCAGCAGGCCTTCGCCAGACCGGATCAGCAGAGCCTTCCGCCAGACCGGATCAGCCGAGCCTTCCGCCAGACCGGATCAGCCAGAGCCTTCCGCCAGACGGATCAGCCAGAGCGTCAGCGAGCCATGACCAGCCAGAGCCGTCAGCGAGCCATGACAGCCAGAGCGTCAGCGGCATGCACAGCCAGAGCCGTCAGCCAGCCATGACCAGCCAGAGCCGTCAGCCAGCCATGACAGCCAGAGCCGTCAGCCAGCCATGCCAGCCAGAGCCGTCAGCCGCCATGACCAGCCAGAGCGTAGCGCGCCATGACCAGCCAGAGCCGTCAGCAGCATGACCGCAGAGCGTCAGCACCATGACAGCCAGAGCCGTCAGCCAGCCATGACCAGCAGAGCCGTCAGCCAGCATACAGCCAGAGCGTCAGCCAGCCATGACCACCAGAGCCGTCAGCCGACTGACCGAGCCAGCCGTCCGCCAGAGTCCTCAGCCAGGACTGCAGAGTCCTCAGCCAGGACCTGCAGAGTCCCTCAGCCAGGACTGCCAGAGTCCTCGCCAGGACCGCCAGGAGTCCCTCAGCCAGGACCTGCAGAGTCCTCAGCCAGGACCTGCCAGAGTCCCTCAGCCAGGACCTGCAGAGTCCTCAGCCAGGACCTGCCAGAGTCCCTCAGCCAGGACCTGCCAGAGTCCCTCAGCCAGGACCTGCAGAGTCCTCAGAGGACTGCCAGAGTCCTAGCAGACCTGCCAGAGTCCATCCAGACCTGCAGATCCCTCATCCGGTGCTGGCCCTTATCCGGTGCTGGCCCTTATCGTGCTGTCCGGTGCTGCCTTATCCGGTGCTGCCCTTATCCGGTGGCTGCTTACCGGTGCTGCCCTTATCCGGGCTGCCCTTATCCCGGTGCTGCCCTTATCCGCATGACTATGGTGGGTGGGGACCACGACCAGGGCCGGAGCCGCCGCGTGGAAGGAAGCCCACCCAGACCTCCCCTAGACTATGTGCTGGTGCGCCGAGTTCGCACCTTAAGGGGGGGGTTATGTCCAGCGCGTGGCCTTAGTATTATTTGTTTATTTATTATTTTAGTTAGGTCAGGGTGTGACATGGGGTATGTGTGTATTTTGGGGTATTATATGGTAGAGGGGGTGTTGGTTGTAGTTTATGGTTTTGTGTTGAGTGTATGTATCTAGCTGTGTCTATGGGTGTGTAGTTTACTAGGAAAGTCTATGGTGGCCGGAATGGGTTCTCAATTAGAGACAGCTGATTTCTGTTGTCTCTAATTGGGAGCCATATTTAAGGCTGCATAGGCTTTAGCTGTTTGTGGGTCATTGTACATGTCGACGTAAGTAGTTTGTGTGTGCATGCGTTTTAGGTTTCACGATCGTTTGTTGTTTGGTTAGTGTGTTAAGTGTTACGTGTTCATCTTCGTCGTTATAATTAAAGAAGTGTATTCAAGTCATGTTGCACTTGGTCCTCTCTTTACAGTCAACGATCGTGACACAATAATACAGTAGAAAAATAGTCTATATAAGGAGGTGAGATAAGGGCGGTAAAGGCAAAAAAAGGCATGGTGGCGAAGTAAATACAATATAGCAAGTAAACACTGGTTGGTAGATTTGCAGTGGAAGAATGTGCAAAGTAGAAATAGAAATAATGGGGTGCAAAGGAGCAAAATAAATACAGTAGGGGAAGAGGGAATTGTTTGGGCTAAATGATAGATGGGCTATGTAAGGTGCAGTAATCTGTGAGCTGCTCTGACAGCTGGTGCTTAAAGTTAGTCAGGGAGATAAGTGTTTCCAGTTTCAGAGATTTTTGTAGTTCGTTCCATCATTGGCAGCAGAGAACTGGAAGGAGGGCGGCAAAGGAGAATTGGCTTTGGGGTGCCAGAGAGATATACCTGCTGGAGCGCATGCTACAGTGGGTGCTGCTATGGTGACCAGCGAGCTGAGATTTGGGGGGCCTTTCCTAGCAGGGTCTTTGTAAGATGATCTGGAGCCAGTGGGTTTGGCGACGAGTATTAGGCGAGGGCCAGCCAACGAGAGCGTACAGGACGCAGTGGTGGGTAGTATATGGGGCTTTGGTGACAAAACGGATGGCACTGTGATAGACTGCATCCAATTTATTGAGTAGGGTATTGGAGGCTATTTTGTAAATGACATCGCTGAAGTCGAGGATTGGTAGGATGGTCAGTTTTACGAGGGTATGTTTGGCAGCATGAGAGAAGGATGCTTTGTTTGCGAAATAGGAAGCCAATTCTAGATTTAACTTTGGATTGGAGATGTTTGATGTGAGTCTGGAAGGAGAGTTTACAGTCTAACCAGACACCTAGGTATTTGTAGTTGTCCACATATTCTAAGTCAGAACCGTCCAGAGTAGTGATGCTGYACGGGCGGGCAGGTGCAGGCAGTGATCGGTTGAAAAGCATGCATTTAGTTGTACTTGTATTTAAGAGCAGTTGGAGGCCACGGAAGGAGAGTTGTATGGCATTGAAGCTCGTCTGGAGGGTTGTTAACAATGTCCAAAGAAGGGCCAGAAGTATACATAATGGTGTCGTCTGCGTAGAGGTGGATCAGAGACTCACCAGCAGCAAGAGCGACATCATTGATGTATACAAAGAAGAGAGTCGGCCCAAGAATTTAACAATGTGGCACCCCCATAGAGACTGCCAGAGGCCTGGACAACAGGCCCTCCGATTTGACACACTGAACTCTATCAGAGAAGAAGCTGGTGAACCAGGCGAGGCAATCACTTGAGAAACCAAGGCTATCGAGTCTGCCGATGAGGATATGGTGATTGACAGAGTCGAAAGTCTTGGCCAGGTCAATGAATACGGCTGCCCAGTATTGTTTCTTATCGATGGCGGTTAAGATATCGTTTAGGACCTTGAGCGTGGCTGAGGTGCACCCATGACCAGCTCTGACACCAGATTGCATAGCGGAGAAGGTGCGGTGGGATTCGAAATGGTCGGTGATCTTTGTTGACTTGGCTTTCGAAGACCTTAGAAAGGCAGGGTAGGATAGATATAGGTATGTAGCAGTGTGGGTCAAGAGTGTCCCCCCCTTTGAAGAGGGGGATGACTGCAGCTGCTTTCCAATCTTTGGGAATCTCAGACGACACGAAAGAGAGGTTGAACAGGCTAGTAATAGGGGTTGCAACAATTTCAGCAGATCATTTTAGAAATGAAAGGGTCCAGATTGTCTAGCTCGGCTGATTTGTAGGCATTACATTTTTTGCAGCTCTTTCAGAACATCAGCTGACTGGATTTGGGAGAAGGAGAAATGGGGAAGGCTTGGGTGAGTTGCTGTGGGGGGTGCAGTGCTGTTGACCGGGGTAGAGGTAGCCAGGTGGAAAGCATGGCCAGCATGGCCAGCCGTAGAGAAATGCTTATTGAAATTCTCAGTTATAGTGGATTTATCGGTGGTGACAGAGTTTCCTATCCTCAGTGCAGTGGGCAGCTCGGGAAGAGGTGTTCTTATTCTCCATGGACATTACAGTGTCCCAGAACTTTGAGTTTGTGTTGCAGGAAGCAAATTTCTACTTGAAAAAGCTAGCCTTGGCTATTCTAACTTCCCTGAAAAGTTACATATCACGGGGGCTGTTCGATGCTAATGCAAAACGCCATAGGATGTTTTTGTGTTGGTTAAGGGAAGTCAGGTCTGGAGAGAACCAAGAGCTATATCTGTTCCTGGTTCTAAATTTCTTGAATGAGGCATGCTTATTTAAGATGGTGAGGAAGGCATTTAAAAAAAAAAACAGGCATCCTCTACTGACGGGATGAGGTCAATATCCTTCCAGGATACCCGGACCAGGTCAATTAGAAAGGCCTGCTCGCAGACGTGTTTCAGGGAGCATTTGACAGTGATGAGTGGAGGTCGTTTGACCGCTGACCCATTACGGATGCAGGCAATGAGGCAGTGATCGCTGAGATCTTGGTTGAAAACAACAGAGATGTATTTAGAGGGCAAGTTGGTTAGGATGATATKTATGAGGGTGCCCATGTTTACGGCTTTGGGGTGGTACCTGGTTGGTTCATTGATCATTTGTGTGAGATTGAGGGCATCAAGCTTAGATTGTAGGATGGCTGGGGTGTTAAGCATGTCCCAGTTTAGGTCACCTAGCAGCACGAGCTCTGAAGARAGATGGGGGGCAATCAGTTCACATGTGGTGTCCAAGAGCACAGCTGGGGGCAGAGGGTGGTCTATAGCAGGCGGCAACGGTGAGAGACTTGTTTTTAGAGGTGGATTTTTAAAGTAGAAAGTTCAAATTGTTTGGGTACAGACCTGGATAGTAGGACAGAACTCTGCAGTAGATTGCAACACGCCCCCTTTGGCCGTTCTATCTTGTCTGAAAATGTTTGTAGTTAGGGATGGAGATTTCAGAGTTTTTGGTGGTCTTCCTAAGCCAGGATTCAGACACGGCTAGGACTCCAGGTTGGCAGAGTGTGCTAAAGCAGTGAATAAAAACAAACTTAGGGAGGAGGCTTCTAATGTTAACATGCATGAAACCAAGGCTATTACGGTTACAGAAGTCATCAAAAGAGAGCGCCTGGGGAATAGGAGTGGAGCTAGGCACTGCAGGGCCTGGATTCACCTCTACATCACCAGAGGAACAGAGGAGGAGTAGGATAAGGGTACTGCTAAAAGCTAWGAGAATTGGTCGTCTAGGACGTCCGGAACAGAGAGTAAAAGAAGCAGGTTTCTGGGGGAGATAAAATAGCTTCAAGGTATAATGTACAGACAAAGATATGGTAGGATGTGAATACAGTGGAGGTAAACCTAGGTATTGAGTGATGATGAGAGAGATAWTGTCTCTAGAAACATCATTGAAACCAGGTGATGTCATTGCATGTGTGGGTGGTGGAACTGAAAGGTTGGATAAGGTATAATGAGCAGGGCTAGAGGTTCTACAGTGAAATAAGCCAATAAACACTCACCAGAACAGCAATGGACAAGGTATACTGACATTAAGGAGAGGCATGCTTAGCCAAGTGATCATAAGGGTCCAGTGAGTAGTGAGGTTGGTTGGCGATTCAGACAGCTAGCCGGGCCATGGGTAGCAAGCTGGCAGAGGATGGAGGTCTGTTTTTAACCACCACGTGCGTTTCCATCAGTAGATTAGTGGGGTTCCGTGTGGTAGAGGGGACAGGTCCAATTGGCAAAATAGATATAGTTATAGTGACTCAAGACAATTGTCCGATAGACCTGTTCAGATAGCAGCCGATAAGACAGCTAACGATTAGCGGGCCGCAGATGGGCGTTCAGGTTACGTCGCGACGGAGGGGCCAGTTGGATAACTCCCTCGGGCAGATAACGTCGGTAGTCCAGTCGTGAAGGCCCGGTGGGGCTCCGCATCGGCAGTAAAACGGGTCCGGATAGGTGATTGTAGTCCAGGAGTGGCTGATGGAACTCTTCAGCTGGCTAGCTCCGCAATAATTGATGTTTGCTCCGGGACCGACGTAAGCCAATAGTCACTCTGATAGCAGCTAGTTAGCTGCAAGATCCAGGTGTAAATGTCCAGAGCTTGCGGTAGAAATCCGGGGATATGGAGAGAAAATAGGTCCGGTATGCTGTGGTCTGAGTCGCGTTGTACAAAACTGGCGATAGCTTTTCGAGCTAAAGGATAGCTGATGACCGCCAACCGTGGTTAGCTGAATYCTAACGTTAGCCAGTGAACTGTTGTGTTGTGGATTTCAGATCTAAGGTGAATAATATATWTRTTTTTTTAATTGGTGAGGCGGTTTGCAGGAGAGTGTTTTGAAGTTGAGTTTTTAGAAAAAATATATATAAAAAGATATGCGAAGAAAATATGTAAATATATATATACACGGGACAGGACGAGGACAAAGGACGTCTGACTGCTATGCCATCTTGGAAAACAATACATACTTATTGACTCAAGACATTTCAGCTTTTCAGTTTGAATTAATTAGCAAAAATTTGGAAAAAAATAATTCCACTTTAAAATGATTGGGTTTAGGCCAGTGACAAAAAAAAATCTCAATTTAATCRATTTTAAATTCTGGTCGTAACACAACAGAATGTGAAAAAAGTCAAAGGGTGTGAATACTTTCTGAAGGTACTCTACATTTCTAWTTTGTTTGCACCTACTTGTATGGCTCAAAGACAACTACAGTCCACTGCAGGAACCCACGGCTCCAGCTCAGATAAGTTGACCTAGAGTACAGTACTGTGCGTGTACAGCTCAGTCCAGTGCCTAAGAGAGAGCCAGTCATCTGATATCTCTTCCACACTATAAACTGACTATGCTGATCCCGTGAACCCCAGTGTTCCCTTCTCATCCATCCTAGGGTTGTTTTGATCCATCCCAGCGTTGAATTTCTCCAGCGCAGCCCAATGTGCTCTGGCCTTTCAGTCTCCACTGGACCTAACCAAGGATGGCATGCTTATGACGTACACCCCTTGCCACACACACACACACACCACACACACAACACACACACAACACACACACACACACACACACACACACACACAACACACACACGACACACACACACACACACACACACACACACACACACACACACACACACACACACACACACACACACACACACACACACACACACACACACACACACAGTCCTCCCCAGAGAACTAGCCCCTAAGCTCCCATGGTCTTCATTTATCCTGCTATGCAAGCGTTGTTGTCTTCTAGCGCCTCTTCCTCACTCAGGGGGAGGTTGTTTACAGCATCATGATTGATAGGAGGTCCGGACTGTCCAGGCCCTTCCTTTGCAGTGTCCCGTGGTTGGCATGCATTACATTTCTTGCCCAAAACATCTCTGAAAAGGATTTTGTAGCTCAATAACTTTGTTTGGAGTTACTTTGACATGAATGATTGGGCATGACATTTAAAGCCCTTTGTTTCAGAGGGTTAACCATGCAGGTTAGGTTTATTGAGTAGCCGTTCTCATAGTAATGTGCACAATAAGTCACAAACTGATTTCACAATTTGCTCTTCGTCACATTAGTTAAWTTTTTTTTACAAATACTGGTCTGATGGATATGATCCGTTTGCTGCTGTAGCCCACATTTCCAAATTTTTTGTAAAACATTACTCATTCTTATAAATGGGTCTCGCAAATGAAGTCCTCCCACGCATTATTTTAACTAGCAGTGGCTGTGGGCCAAGTTCCCCTACTCAGTCTTAAAGGGATTGTTCATCGATTTGACATATTTGTTTGGCTGCCGTAACAAAATCAAAGTATAGATTGCCGTCACTCCCTGTCCATAAACTGCCTTTAAGGTAAGGAAACAAACATCTATATACGTAAATGCACTGAAATGTCTCTTTAAAATAATGAAATAAGTCACAACAAAAACAAATGATTCAATATCTACTTGCAGTCCCTGTGGAGTTTTGCTTGCTTGCTTCAGCAGACTATAATGTGGGTAATTGGACACACACTTGTCCTGCTGTCATGTCAAGATTCATCCGCCGGTCAAGAAATGCCCTTCTGAGCTACTGACTCACTGACTCATACTGTAGGCTTAGTGGAGATGAATTGAGCATTTAAAGTGAGTGCGTAAATGCCGAATTGGGGGCTTTTGGATTAAATATGAGTGACTCTAATGTTTCTCAACATCCTTTAATGATATTTCTCTTTCCTCTGTGAAGTCGAATGTCTCTAGTCTCCTTTTTCAGTTGTGTTCACGTGCCTGTAGGGGTTCTATGCTTCCCTTTCATTTATTTAATTTCTGTGGTTGAGTCTGCATTCTAAATAGTCAGCTGATTGGGTATGCGGAAATAATTGATGTTACACGGATAAGAGSTATACAGCTAATACTTTATGCTCCACTTACCACACAGCACGCGTTTATTTCACCTGATTGCATAAAAMACAGGGAAACATGTGTAGAGTGTAAGAAATGCAGAATGCATTTTTAAAAGGGACAATCTGGGATTCCAAGAATGTATGTATCAATCCCAGATTGTCCCTCTAAAAGGGGCAGTCTGCAGTTCGAAAAATAACAAAGTGACACCCTGCCACTGATTTGGTAAACAGCTGAGGGGTAGGGCTGGAGAAATGTAACGATTCTCAAACTCATGGACAGAGCTATAGATACACAGACTGACCATCCATAATATCAGATGTGTAGTTTTAACCATGTTTTGAGGCTATACAGTGTTTGTTTACATTTACATTGTTGGAGAAAAACAAGCTTATATTTTGAGTTCTGATGGGGTATGACATTTGAACTTAAATCACAGTATATTCTTCAATAATCAATGGGTATATATCATTATTTTAAAAGTCTAAATGGATGTAGCAACTGCAGATTGCCCCTTTAAGTCTTGAATTTCTAATGTAAATGCATCAAGCACAATGTCATTGAAGTACAGAATTCCATTGAGCACCATATTGTACATTACTGGACAAGTACAGTCCAATAAAAGGGCAAGTCCTTCAGCTGTCATCTAAAAAAACACCCAAAAAGGAAATGGCCTACAAAGAGAGAGTCACTGAGTAAAATACCAGTAAAAGGACCATTTCTATTTTTACCACTGTAAAAAAAATCTTACCGCTCTGGGTTTTTACCAGAGTGATATAATGGAATAATGGAAGCATTCGATGACATGGTTGCTACATAGTTGTCTGTTGTTACAGCTGGAACTTCCGTCAGAGAAAGCTCTTTGAGGATGACTGGAGGGCCTGTCTCCCCCAGGGCTACGCTTCAGGCTTGCCCGGCACTGAACATCGACATCTCAGAGTGGAGCCTGAAGTSAACAAAGATTTTACAACAGGGAGAACAACGACGCAGCTGCATGCACGCAGACATGGCCTCCACCACTCAACAAGCATAAGCGAAATGACGAAACGACGACTTACTGAAGCAGCGTTCTCCACTTCACAATTRGGATCTTAGAAAGCTCTAGATAGACCGTGTGTGCATTCTTTTGTTCCAGCTCAACATTAAATCACCTAGTTTAATGACTCAGCTAATCCACTAATCATGGTCTTGGTGATTAGTTGGCGAGACGAATCAGGTGTGTTGGTGCTAGGTCGAGAGTAAAGCCCACACATACTGCAGCCCTCCATGAATAGGGCTGAAGGACACTGACTTAAAGGGACAATACACTCCAAAATCAAATTTTGTCAAAAGTAGTCTAATGTCAAGATGAGTTCATGTCCCATGAGATCTGTTTTGAATTTATATAATTTTTGGGGGCGGCAACAGACATACACAACAAAATGCACAATGTAGACCTAGAGGATATCATTTGAAAGTATTAATTAAAACACTTGTTTCCAAAATGGTCCTCGATGGTAGATCCAGCTCTATGCCACAATCCAAATTGAATGAATAAGGTAAATCACCATGTCATTTCCACATTTGCAGTGCTTATCTTTTCCAATCATTTGGGCTTGAGCTGGATCTACAAACCAATGGTGATTGATGTCAACAGGTGCTTTGGTATAGTCTCTTAGAGAAAAAGCTGCTATCTATAACCTAAAAGAGTTCTTTGGCTGTCCCCATAGGAGAACCCTTTCAAGAACCCTTTTTGGTTCCAGGTAGAACCCTTTTGGGTTCTATGTAGGGGACAGCTGAAGAACCATTATGAAACCTTTTTTTTCTAACATGCTGACCACACRGCCATATAAAGTCCAAAGAAGAAGAAGAAGCCTGTAGGAGGAGCGATTACTAGAAACAAACGTTTTTCGTTTTATCTGTGGATTAATTGTCGAAGCAGAGGACCTTGTGCATTTCAGGTAAAATAACAACCCAATGTTTATATCCCAGGACAAATTAGCTAGCAACAGCAAGCTAGCTAGCTAAATTGGCATAAATGTTTAATGCCTTTCGACCTGTCCCCAAATTAATATAATTGGTTCAGAGTTTGTTTTGATATTTCAACCTGCATGTCCTGATTGCGTCTGGTGTTGGGGGACAAAATCAACATGCGCGCYATGGCGCACGCGGACGCACACGCTTGTGCGGTCTGGTCATGTAAGAGTATGTAAGAGTGTATTCTACTGACAACCATAGCGAGCATGTCAGTAAGCCCTCACGGCATACCCATTAGGCTTCACTGCTCTTGGTGGAATGGCTTGAGATTTTGACTGAGGGATGCAAGATTGCTCATTTGAAACCATCCCTTCCTCTGCCTACATGACAGTACAATGAGAATGTATGATTCCATCATATTGATCAGACAGCATAACAAGATAACTTGGCATGGTGTCATTCTGCAATATGACGATAGTAATACAACCAATTTGGAGGCTTTTCCTCCCTGTATGACTTGATAATGAACTTACAGTACTTGACATACAGTATATTCCGATATTCTATGTGTATAATTTTCATAGATGCTAGACTGCAAAACTGTATGCCTCAAAAAGGTTGAGGAAAATTGAAAGTGTCACATTCTGTATGACATTTATATGACTTTTGACTTTGCAATGCTAAAGGCTTGTAGGGGACAGGCGTTGTCAAGCATGCACACACACACACACACACACACACACTTTCTGTCATGTCATTGGTCTATTGGGACCTTGCGTGAGAGCAAGAAGGTTTGAATCTTAAATACATTTAACCTCCAGTCTGGAATGGCTGTTAATTTCACTGGGTTAATTTGGTTAGTGATGCATGAACAGGCAATACCCACCCACTCATATCCACCCACACACACATGCAAGCACGTACGGTTGCACATGCGCACACACACACACACACACGCCGCCGCACGCGCGCAGACACACACACACGTAATTCAACAAGCTACTGTATACTCAGACTGGCTGATAAGAATACGCACTGACATATCATCACAAGCAACACACACACACACACACACACACACACACACACCAAACACCACACACACCACACACACACACACACACACACCACACACACACAACACACACACACACACCACACACACACACACACACACACACACACACACACCACCACACACACACACACACAACACACACACCACAACACCACACAACACACACAACACACTGCCACTGGGCACTGCCCACTGGGCAACACACACACAGTGCCTGCCCACTGGGCAAAGACGTCAGTCAATGTCCATTTTTGATTTACATTCGTTGAGTTGTCAAACTAACGTGAATTCAACAAAAAATGTCACCATGACATGGATTTAGGTTAAAAGTTGGTGAAAAAACACCACAAAATTCCCTTGTTGATAATGTTTTGCAAACACAATAATTTCCCCACATTGATTCAACGTCATCACATTTTTTTCTTCAAATGACGTTGAAACAACGCTGATTCAACCAGTTTTTGCCCAGTGGGTGGCTGCCAAAGAGCCCCTGTCACTGGCTTCCCCTGGCAGTGGTGGAATTTCAACACTGATCTCCTTCCGCGCAATAAGCTGCTGTCACCTCCGTGAACGGTCACAAGTCTCAGCTCCTCCAACGTCAACCATGTTATACACACACACACACACACACACACACACACACACACACACACACACACACAACAACACACCACACACACCACACCACACACACACACACACACACAACACACACACACACACACCACACACACACCACACACACACACACACACACACACACACAACACAAACAAACGTTGCTCGCACACACACACAGAGACACACACTAATACACACACACACAGATACCCCCGTTCCACACACACCGCCCCCGCACACACACACACACGGCAGCCCCAGAAATGTCAAGTGGAAAGAAAGGCGCCTTGTCACAAAGGCCAAGCCAACTACTGTAAAGGTCAGTCCCAGAATCCACCGCTATAAACAAACATACGTGTGTCCCAAATGGCACTCTACTCCCTATGTTGTACACTTCTTTTGACCAGGGCCCATAGGGCTGTAGCCAGAAGTAGTGCACTATTTAGGAAATGGGACACATGCACAGACTTCCTGGAAATAGCCATCATTAACTGACAAAATGAAAAGAAGGTCTTCATCTACCATTTTACTATATACTTTTTAAAATAAATACCTGCTGTAAGTGAACTACCGTAACCACTTATTCCTGTGCCGTAAAGTAAAGTGTTACCCATGAAAGGATACTGTAGTTGTAAACCATTCTTCRAGTTCTTTGGGTTTCCAAGGCAATGGAGGGAGGGGCTTAAGTTGAGAAGTGCCATCTTTGTTTTCCTTCTTTTGATACAGTTTTTTTTACAAGTGAACCATTAATCGAATGAAAAGAGCAGCCACAATTCTAACCGACAGATAATAATATCAGGTTGTACACAATACAATTCTTTCTGAGCATTGCATTCTTTAATGGGGCCCTTCGGAAAAGACTCCTGYTTAAAGTTAGATGGGATTCTGGGTATCCTAGATGCCATATACCGTTGTGCCCTTAAAGGTGATAGGCAAAGGATTCCCGGTCTGTAAAAATAATAAAATCATGTTTGGACAAGAGCGATACTTTCTGTGTGTGTGAGCACGCATGTGCTTTCTATCAGCACAATGGGAATGGAAAGCAAGCGCATGCTCGCACATGGAAAAGTATCACTTGAGTCCAACATAATGGAATATAACGTTGCGGAGTTGACACATTTTGGTGTGTACGACATCTAAAGACCTGCATCACTATATTGAGAGCTTTACAGTTAGAAAATAAAATTACGTATTTGTGTCCCTCTCCTTGTTCGGGCGACGTTCGGCGGTCGACGTCGCCGGCTTTCTAGTCGCCACCGATCCATGTTTCATTTTCGTTTGGTTTTGTCTTCTTTATCACACACCTGATTTCTATTCCATGAATTATGTTCATTATTTTACCCTCTGGCTTCCCTCTCTGTTTTGTGCTTTATTGTTTGTCATGTGGGTTCGTGTTCTTGTGTTTTGGATTTTTGTGTTTTCCGTGTTGGATTTTTATTCTTCATTTTTGAGTAAGCTATCGGACTATACTCATCACTGTGCCCTGCGACTGACTCCACCTTTCTCCATCCACCAACACCCTCACAATTTGGGTGTTTTTGGAGCCTTTGTACATGTTTATCACCGCCTGATACTGCAGAATGAGCCTGAGGAAGTCTATCCTCAGTGTGGCTCAGTTGGTAGAGCTTAGCTGTTGCAACGCCAGGGTTGTGGGTTTGATTCCCATTGGGGGGGGCAGTACAAAAATGTATGCACTCCAGCTGCTCTGGATAAGAGTGTCTGCTAAATGCCTTAGAAAAAAAATAATATATATGGCTGGTGGGGTAAGTGAAATCACAAAAAGTGTCTGGACACTTCTATAATGTGCCAGTTCCGTAAAAAATATATGGTTGGTTCAAAAAGCGAATCTGTCCTTTAACTGCCAGGACACCCACTATATCTGATCCTGGTTTCAAACTCCTCAGAGTATTTAAGTYTGTTCCTGAAGGGGTTGGCTTCAAAGCCAAAACGGCACATTTCGGTGATCTGAAAGCCCTCGCACAAAAACCTTTGACACGCCCGTGACGGAAAGATCAATCCCAAAGTGTTCAACCAACATGCCCGACCTATAAATTTGAATGTAACTTGACACTTACACTGTTGCAGAATCGAGTCACTCAACTGTTTAATTTTTCCTTCAAATGTGACAAATAAGCTGGCCTACTTTCCAGCTGAGAAGATACCCTGCCGAGCATTTACGAGATCCTGCTATTTCTCAAAATATTTCTATGCTCTCCCAAGACATGGAGGAAGAAATGCAGTAGAAGCAGAATCAGTAGCAGTTTTACCTCAATGACTGTCCCTGGACATTGGTATTGGGTCAGTGCATTTCCCCAATAACGGTTAAGGTTAGGACATGGGGAGGAGAAGCTAATCCTAGAMCTGTACCTAGAGGGAACTTCACCCTGGAGCACCTCGTTGACTCACGTTCCAGAACAGGAAGAATGGTCCCAGGCGGCACTGTGRGATGATGTCGTAAGCCCCTTGGTGCGGCTCCTAAAAGCACAAGGCAGACAGGTATGCATCAGCCCCTTAAATCAGACTGAGTGAGCACAGCGGTCAATCTGGTTGAGTTCAGCCATCAGTAAAGTTGACCAGGCTTGCATAGCTACATATTCCAAAATAAAAAAAGTGTAGAATTCAGACTTGGGATAGTCATGTTTATGCCAGTGTCTTCATTTATATGCGCACGCACGCACGCACGCACGCACAAACACACACAAACACACCCCTCATAGTACACAGTAGGCCTATTTTACAGCTTCACTCATAACTGGGGCAAGAAGCCACAGGGAGAAAATAACACTTGGGAAAAGCAGTCTGTGAAGGAGACAGGAATTAAGAATTCACAAAAAAATCATGAAAAAACTCTGGAAGCATGTGCTACTTGAGTAATGGTGTGAAAAGTAAAACTTGCTACAAATAACCCTCACACGAGCGAGGCGGATGTAATCATTTGGGACTTGAATCAGCCGAGTGCTTAAAYATTCATTACTTAAGAAACAGGTTGCATGCACCCCAAAACACTGACATGCAGACTGGTAGTAGCTAGAAAACAAACTGAATAAATAAGAATAAGGAAATTACAATTAAGTCTTGGCAGTGACGGCTTGACTACTGTAAACTCACAGGCAGCAAACTCACAGGCAGCCAATGCAGAGACCTAAAAAACTGTGTAATGTTTGCTCTCCGTCTGGTTTTGGTCAGTACCCGTGCTGCTGCGTTCTGCATGTTTTGCAGTTGACCAATGGCGTTCTTGGGTTGACTACTGTAATGCTCTCCTGTATGGTCTACCCAAGAACGCCATTGGCAAAACAAACGGAATGCTGCAGCACGGGTACTGACCACGACCAGACAGAGAGCGCACACATTACACCGGTTTTAAAGTATCTACACTGGCTGCTAGGCTTTTCTTTTCCTTCGGGTGTTTTTTTAGTCATTCAGATTTAGTCATTCTTTAGTTTTTTTATCTTTTGTTTGTTGTGTAGTAAATATTTCTGTTTTTTATTTTTTATTTTTCTCCTGTGAAGCACAGTGCATTGAATTCCATGTCTGAAATGTGATGTATAAATAAGGCTTGATTTGATTTGATTTGTCTCAGAGATATATGTTTTTTTGCATGTAGTTGCTGTTTATGTGTATTTTAAAATAGCCCATAACCAAAACCAATTACATCTGTGAGAATAATAAGCCAAAAGCACACTTGAAATAAACTGTAATAATAAACACAGGACGGGGGGAATCTGCACCGCCCGCAACCGCAGAGTTCTCCAGAGGCTGGCCGATGCATCACCGYGGGCAAACTACCTGCCCTCCAGGACATCAACAGCATCCGATGTCACAGGAAGGCCAAAAAGATAATCAAGGGCAACAACCACCCAAGCCACTGCCTGTTCACCCCGCTATCATCCAGAAGGCGAGGTCAGTACAGGTGCATCAAAGCTGGGACCGAGAGACTGAAAAACACCCTCTATCTCAAGGCCATCAGACTGTTAAATAGCCATCACTAACACATAGAGGCTGCTGCCTAATACATACAGTTGAAGTCGGACGTTTGCATACACCTTAGCCAAATACATTTAAACTCAGTTTTTCACAATTCCTTACATTTAATCAGAGTAAAAATTCCCTTTCTTAGGTCAGTTAGGATCATCACTTTATTTTAAGAATGTGAAATGTCAGAATAATAGTASAGAGAATGATTTATTTCAGCTTTTATTTCTTTCATCACATTCCCAGTGGGTCAGAAGTTTACATACACTCAATTAATATTTGGTAGCATTGCCTTTAAAATGTTTAACATGTGTCAAACGTTTCGGGTAACTTTCCACAAGCTTCCCACAATAAGTTGTGTGAGTTTCGGCCCATTCCTCCTGACACAGCTGGTGTAACTGAGTCAGGTTTGTAGGTCTCCTTGCTCGCACACGCTTTTTCAGTTCTGCCCACATATTTTCTATGGGATTGAGGTCAGGGCTTTGTGATGGCCACTCCAATACCTTGACTTTGTTAAGCCATTTTGTCAAAACTTTGGAAGTATGCTTGGGGTCATTGTCCATTTGGAAGACCCATTTGCGACCAAGCTTTAACTACCTGACTGATGTCTTGAGATGTTGCTTCAATATATCCACATAAATTTCCTCCCTCATGAWGCCATCTATTTTGTGAAGTGCACAAGTCCCCCCTGCAGCAAAGCACCCCACAACATGATGCTGCCACCCCCGTGCTTCACGGTTGGGATGGTGTTCTTCGGCTTGCAAGACTTCCCCTTTTTCCTCCCCTTTTTCCAAACATGGTCATTATGGCCAAACAGTTCTATTTTTAACTCATCAGACCAGAGGACATTTCTCCAAAAAGTACGATCTTTGTCCCTATGTGCAGTTACAAACCGTAGTCTGGCTTTTTAAGGTGGTTTTGGAGCAGTGGCTTCTTCCTTGCTGAGCGCCCTTTCAGGTTATGTTGATATAGGACTCGTTGTCATGCCCTGGCCTTAGTTATCTTTGTTTTCTGTATTATTTTAGTTAGGTCAGGGTGTGACATGGGGGATGTATGTGTAGTGTTTAGTGTCAGCACTCTTTGTTTGTATAGCTTCACGTTCGTCGGTTTATTGTTTTGTTTAGTGTTTAAAGTATTGTTCGTTTTCGGTTCGTCTTCTAATAAATGAAGATGTATTGGTATCACGCTGCGCCTTGGTCCTCCTCTCTTTCACAATACGACGATCGTGACACTCGTTTTACTGTGGATATAGACACTTTTGTACCTGTTTCCTCCAGCATCTTCACAAGGTCCTTTGCTGTTGTTCTGGGATTGATTTGACCTTTCGCACCAAAATACGTTCATCTCTAGGAGACAGAATGCGTCTCCTTCCTGAGTGGTATGACGGCTGTGTGGTCCCATGGTGTTTATACTTGCGTACTATTGTTTGTACAGATGAACGTGGTACCTTCAGGTGTTTGGAAATTGCTCCCAAGGATGAACCAGACTTGTTGAGGTCAACATTTTTTTTCTGAGGTCTTGGCTGATTTCTTTTGATTTTCCCATGATGTCAAGCAAAGAGGCACTGAGTTTCAAGGTAGGCCTTGAAATACTTCCACAGGTACACCTCCAATTGACTCAAATGATGTGAATTAGCCAATCAGAAGCTTCTAAAGCTATGACATAATTTTCTGGAAGTTTACAAGCCGTTTAAAGACACAGATTATTTCACTGTATCACAATTCCAGTGGGTCAGAAGTTTACATACACTTAGTGTATGTAAACTTCTGACCCACTGGAATTGTGATACAGTGAAATAATCTGTCTGTAAAAAATTGTTGGAAAAATGACTTGTGTCATGCACAAGGTAGATGTCCTAACCGACATGCCAAAACTATAGTTTGTTAACAAGAAATTTGTGGAGTGATTGAAAAGCGAGTTTTAATGACTGCAACCTAAATGTAATCTTCCGACTTCAACTGTAGACTTCCTCTTTAATAAATGGAACAGTAGTTACTTTAAATACCCTGCATTACTAATCTCATATGTATATACTGTATTCTATACTATTCTACTGTATCTTAGTCTATGCCGCTCTGACGTTGCTCGTCCATATATTTATATATTCTTAATTACATTCCTTTAGTTAGATTTGTGTGTATTGGGTATATGTTGTGAAATTGTTAGATGTTACTTGATAGATATTACTGTACTGTCGGAGCTAGAAACACAAGCATTTCGCTACACCCGCATATAACATCTGCTAAACACTTGTATGTGATCCCAAAAAATGGATTTGATTTGATAACCTTAACCATAGCTATAACCTTAGCCAGAACTTTAAGTATAACCATAACCATGTAACTTGCTCCATTTTTGACACACTGTGCATGCATTTTCAACATAAGCATAGCCATATGGCTTCCTGCATTTTCACCATACTGTAGCCTACATGCATTGATTATAGCTTGTGAAATCCAGCCGACTGGAAACTATGACCACACGATGAACCAAGTGTACAGAATGTTTTGATCAAGGTCATGAACCTTCCATTCACGCGCAAACACACACGCAGAGAGATACTTTTGCCTGCAGATAAGCGTAGTAACTCTAGTCTTCATCTTGTTTCACCCATGGCCAAACTTACTGTAGCCAGAAAAGAGAGAGAGAGACAGGTGAGACAGAGAACAGAGAAAAAGGAGAGAAGAGAGAGGGAAAAGGTCACCAATTAAGCAACACAGAGGTGGGGGAGAGTTCTCCAAATCGCATCGTGGGGAGTGTGAGGGCCCTGACAGAGACAATGCTCAACCCACTGACTCATCAAAAACAGGAGGTATTAGATCAAATAAACAAACCAAAAAAMAAAAAACACTTTTCTATTTTTACTGTGGTTCCGGGCAACTGCTGTCCTTTGACTCTKAGCTCTCACATATATTTGACTTCGCAACGGGGGTGATTTCTATTTACAAAATTCACGTGCGCCAAAGTGACGCAACTAGGCCACACTGGCAGATGGGAGAGGCTGGTTTGTGTAAATCATGAAAGAGGACAAGACCCCCCCCCACACACACACACTCCCTTAACAACTACTAGTGGCCCATTGAAGCACAGATTGTTGACCAGACAGACGCCTTGTTGACCTGTTGTAATGCATTCATCCACCAGGCGTGAGTGTAACCACTCAAAATTGGAGCACTGATGAGCCCCAAGTTTGGGTCATGTTCATMAGGACATGCAACGGAAAATGTTTTAAAATGTTTTTACAATGAAATTCTAAAACAAATAGTTCTTATTGGACAAGTACAGATAGTACCTCCCCATTTCCCTCCATTTAGGTGCGTTTCCCTCTGTTTCATGCCTACTGAACACAACTATGGTCTAGTGGTAGTGCTGAGGCAAACCTGCCCATCCAACTGGGGCAAACATCCAACGTATGTCTGAATGCCTGTGACTGGAACAACTGAATACTGGTCTGAGTTAGAGTAAGCGTGGATGAAACTCGTTGAATTTCATTCATAGACAGATGAACCTCTACAACACCATAGAAATAGTGACTTCAGTCGATTGATGTGGTTCTTTTTCAAACAGTTTTGAAGTGGCATTTTATTTTCKTATACTSTATCTGTAGTATGGAAGACTGAAGTTGCTGAGGACCAGTTGCTTGTATTACAGCGACCTCTACTGGGAGCATGTTTGTATGGTTTCGTGGCAGCTCTTTTGAATTGGTGGTATGACAGATATTTTTTGTCATGATGATAATAACACAATTGATTTGACGTCAAGATATGTTGTGCTGCCTGTGTGACACTGCATGTTTATAGTAAATAGTGAAGGAAAAATAAATACTATGCGATATCCTTACATTTGTATATTTTCACCAGTAGATGTGTTTTTCTCTTATATTGTGAACTTTAGTTATGATGATTAGCACCCAACCACAGAATAATAGACGGTACAATATCACCTCAAAATAATCTCCATCCAGTACATTTGCGGAACTGTGACACTGAGGGAAAAAACAAGGYAAAGATTGTAGCCTATACATGAACTGTAAATCATCAAGCACATATAAAAGACCAGAAAAGTAGCTGAGCCACAAAATCAACACAGTTTAGCTAGTATTTCATCAACTAGATGGGACTCTTAATGGCAACCATGAATACAAAATGAGGTTATATGAGGTCTTGAGCTGCCCATCAGTAAACAATAGCTACAGGCCCAATAGCCACAGGAAGGAGAGATTGGCACTTGGATCTATTTTTACTACYGCAATTAACATRAAAGAATGTGATATCTCTCCATTCTTTGGCCACAGTCTGACACGTAGCTTCGTCGAATGTTGGATGGCTCCTTTCAACGCTGCTGCTATCACTTGGATTGTCTCCATCTGTTGCAAGAGCATACCTCCACYATACAGATAGAAGGGAGATTGTGTTGTGAGAGAGGAAGGGAGAGGGAGCTATAAAGAGAGAGAGATAACCATGCACCATTCAAAAAATGTGTAACCAGGAACAAATATAGCCCTTGGTTCACTCCAGACCTGACTGCCCTTGACCAGCACAAAAACATCCTATGTCGTACTGCATTAGCATCGAATAGCCCCCGCTATTCGATGTACACAGGCAGTTAGGAAAGCAAAGGCTAGCTTTTTCARACAGGAATTTGCATAATGTAGCACAAACTCAAAAAAGTTCTGGGACACTAATGTCCATGGAGAATAAGAGCACCTGCTCACTGCACTGAGGACAGGAAACACTGTCAGCACCGATAAATCCACAATATTTTTCTACAACTGGCCATGCTTTCCACCTGGCTACCACTACCCTGGTCAACAGCCCTGCACCCCCCACAGCAACTTGCCCAAGACTCCCCCATTTCTCCTTCACCCAAATCCAGAAAGATTATGTTCTGAAAGAGCTGCAAAATCTGGACCCCTACAAATCAGCCGGGCTAGACAATCTGGACCCTCTCTTTCTAAAATTATCTGCCGAAATTGTTGCAACCCCTATTACTAGCCTGTTCAACTTCTCTTTCGTATCGTCTGAGATCCCCAAAGATTAGAAAACTGCCACGGTCATCCCCCTCTTCAAAGGGGGAGACACTCTAGACCCAAACTGTTACAGACCTATATCTATCCTACCTTGCCTTTCTAAAGTCTTCGAAGGCCAAGTTAACAAACAGATCACCGACCATTTCGAATCCCACCGTACCTTCTCCGCTATGCAATCTGGTGTCAGAGCTGGTCATGGGTGCACCTCAGCGACGCTCAAGGTCCAAAACGATATCATAACCGCCATCGATAAGACACATTAATGTGCAGCTGTATTCATCGACCTGGCCAAGGCTTTCGAATCTGTCAATCACCACATTCTTATCGGCAGGAACTCAACAGCCTTGGTTTCTCAAAATGACTGCCTCGCCTGGTTCACCAACTACTTCTCAGATAGAGTCATGTGACAAATTGAGGGCCTGTTGTCCGGACCTCTGACAGTCTCTATGGGGGTGCCACAGGGTTCAATTCTCGGCCGACTCTTTTCTCTGTATACATCAATGATGTCGCTCTTGCTGCTGGTGATTCTCTGATCCACCTCTACGCAGACGACACCATTCTGTATACATCTGGCCCTTCTTTGGACACTGTGTTACTAACCTCCAGATGAGCTTCAATGACATACAACTCTCCTTCCGTGGCCTCCAACTGCTCTTAAATGCAAGGTAAAACTAAATGCATGCTCTTCAATCGATCACTGCCCGCACCTGCCCGCCCGTCTAGGCATCACTACTCTGGACGGTTCTGATGACAGATATGACAGAATATGTGGACAACTACAAATGCCTAGGTGTCTGTTAGACTGTAAACTCTCCTTCCAGACTCACATTAAGCATTCTCCAATCCAAAATTAAATCTAGGAATCGGCTTCCTATTTCGCAACAAAGCATCCTTCACTGCTGCTGCCCGAACATACCCTCGTTAAAACGGACTATCCTACCGATCCTTGACTTCGGCGATGTCATTTACAAAATAGCCTCCAACACTCTACTCAGCAAATTTGATGCAGTCTATCACAGTGCCATCCGTTTTGTCACCAAAGCCACATATACTACCCACCACTGTGACCTGTATGCTCTCGTTGGCTGGCCCTCGCTTCATATCGCGTCGCCAAAACCCACTGCTCCCAGTCATTCTATAAAGTCTTTGCTAGGTAAAGCCCTGCCTTATTTCAGCTCACTGGTCACCATAAGCAGCACCCACACGAGCACGCGCTCCAGCAGGTATGTGTTTCACTGGTCACCCCTAAATCAAATTCCTCTTCGCCGTCTTTCCTTCCAGTTCTCTTGCTGCCAATGACTGGAACGAATTGCAAAAATCACTGAAGTTGGAGACTCATATCTCCCTCTCTAACTTTAAGCACCAGCTGTCAGAGCAGCTCACAGATCACTGCACCTGTACATAGCCCATCTGTAAAAGCCCATCCAACTACCTCATCCCCATACTGTTATTTATAGATTTTTTGCTCCTTTGCACCCCAGTATCTCTACTTGCACATTCATCTTCTGCACATCTATCACTCCAGTTTTTAATTGCTAAATTGTAATTATTTCGCCACTATGGCCTATTTATTGRCTTACCTCCCTTATCTTACCTCATTTGCACAAACTGTATATAGACTTTTCTATTGTGTTATTGACTGTATGTTTGTTTATTCCATGTGTAACTCTGTGTTGTTGTTTATGTCGCACTGCTTTGCTTTATCTTGTCCAGGTCGCAGTTGTAAATMAGAACTTGTTCTCAACTGGCCTACCTGGTTAAATAAAKGTGAAATAMAAAATAAAAAAATTCAGGTAAAGCCAACACCATCGTGTTACGTTCCATTTGAGCTGTTTATTTAACAAGAACACTACAACATTGACAGTGCAGTATACTCAAATGATACATTTTTTTACTCAAATGGTTCAGTGCAATCAGTTTCCTCAAACCATTTGAGTAAATGTAACTAATCAGGTTTTGTATGGATGCATGTGAAAATATGTTATAAATAGGTTAGGGGAAACCTGCTTATTACCTCATAACAATGGGGTAGAGTATAGCTGCCCTATGGCCTGAAACATTGKTGACTTTTGTCTACCTTATGACAACCTTACGACAGGGTAGTTATGTCAGCGTATGACAAGCTGTTATGTTTACCTTGTGACAAGGCAGGCACACAAACCCTTCCTCGCCAGTCTGCCAAACTTGTGTGTTTTGTTTTACTCTGTATTTGTTTGTTTGTTTATACTATCTCTAAACCCCATCCCCAGGAGTGCCAGCGCAGAGCAGTGTAGGGTGATAAATGTGTCAGAGAGGTGCCTGGCAGTGCCCACGGTTGGATGATTTGTGGCGTGTCCATCATTCCTTCCCTTGGCACTTGGGCTGTAATGTGCCATTAAGCAATCAAGGTGACTATTAGGTGACTCGTGGAGTATTGGATTAGTGGATTGGCAAGAGATGAGGCTTAAACTTTTCCCACCTTTCCCTAATATGGGTTGAGTCATTATTTCGCAAAAGGTAGGACAGTAATTCCCAAACCCATGAAAAAATCCATTGTGCAATGCTTAAAAAAGTATTGTGGTCACTTCGATTAGGTCCATTATAAAACATGTTGAATACGTTAAAGTAAACTATATACACAAAGTAACTCAAAGGTTACTTACATGAAACACAAAATTCCTTTTCAATTCAACATTCAGCTATGTTTCAGGCCACACTTTCCCCCTACGCTGATGATCTGAAATAACCCAGGGACCGTCTGGTTTATTTAAGGTGACGAGGAGAAAAGGAAGAGAAGGAGAGAAAGAGWAAAAAAGACAGCACACCTGACTTTCTCCACAATAAACAGTTGGGATCCATCCCAAWTGGCACCCTATTTCCCAGAGGTGGGACCAAGTCATTGTTCCAAGTCACAAGTAAGTCTCAAGTATTAGCACTCAAGTCCCAAGTTAAGTCCCAAGTCAAGACAGGCAAGTCTGAGTCAGGCAAGTCTCAAGTCAAGACCGTCAAGGTATCAAGTCAAAAACTTGATTTATCGCCCTCCAGGTTCCCTTGGAGAGTTCATCAATGAGCTTGACGCCCTGATAAGTTCCTTTCCTGAGGATGGCTCACCTCTCACAGTTCTGGGTGACTTAACCTCCCCACGTCTACCTTTGACTCATTCCTCTCTGCCTCCTTCTTTCCACTCCTCTCCTCTTTTGACCTCACCCTCTCACCTCCCCCCCTACTCACAAGCAGGCAAACGCTTGACCTCATCTTTACTAGATGCTGTTCTCCACTAATCTCATTGCAACTCCCCTCCAAGTCTCCGACCACTACCTTGTATCCTTTTCCCTCTCGCTCTCATCCAACACTTCCCACACTGCCCCTACTCGGATGGTATCGCGCCGTCCCAACCTTCGCTCTCTCTCCCCCGCTACTCTCTCCTCTTCCATCCTATCATCTCTTCCCTCTGCTCAAACCTTCTCCAACCTATCTCCTGATTCTGCCTCCTCAACCCTCCTCTCCTCCCTTTCTGCATCCTTTGACTCTCTATGTCCCCTATCCTCCAGGCCGGCTCGGTCCTCCCCTCCTGCTCCGTGGCTCGACGACTCATTGCGAGCTCACAGAAACAGGGCTCCGGGCAGCCGAGCGGAAATGAGGAAAACTCGCCTCCCTGCGGACCTGGCATCCTTTCACTCCCTCCTCTCTACATTCTCCTCTTCTGTCTCTGCTGCTAAAGCCAATTTCTACCACTCTAAATTCCAAGCATCTGCCTCTAACCCTAGGAAGCTTCTTGCCACCTTCTCCTCCCTCCTGAATCCTCCTCCCCCTCCTCCCCCCCCTCCCTCTCTGCTGAGACTTCTCAACCATTTTGAAAAGAAGGTCGACGACATCCGATCCTCGTTTGCTAAGTCAAACGACACCGCTGGTTCTGCTCACACTGCCCTACCCTGTGCTTTGACCTCTTTCTCCCCTCTCTCTCCAGATGAAATCTCGCGTCTTGTGACGGCCGGCCGCCCAACAACCTGCCCGCTTGACCCTATCCCCTCCTCTCTTCTCCAGACCATTTCCGGAGACCTTCTCTCTTACCTCACCTCGCTCCATCAACTCATCCTTGACCGCTGGCTACGTCCCTTCCGTCTTCAAGAGAGCGAGAGTTGCACCCCTTCTGAAAAAACCTACACTCGATCCCTCCGATTGTCAACAACTACAGACCAGTATCCCTTCTTTCTTTCTCTCCCAAAACTCTGAACGTGCCGTCCTTGGCCACTCTCCTGCTATCTCTCTCAGAATGACCTTCTTGATCCAAATCAGTCAGGTTTCAAGACTAGTCATTCAACTGAGACTGCTCTCTCTGGTTCACGGAGGCGCTCCGCACTGCTAAAGCTAACTCTCTCTCCTCTGCTCTCATCCTTCTAGACCTATCGGCTGCCTTTGATACTGTGAACCATCAGATCCTCCTCTCCACCCTCTCCGAGCTGGGCATCTCCGGCGCGGCCCACGCTTGATTGCGTCCTACCTGACAGGTCGCTCCTACCAGGTGGCGTGGCGAGAATCTGTCTCCGCACCACGTGCTCTCACCACTGGTGTCCCCCAGGGCTCTGTTCTAGGCCCTCTCCTATTCTCGCTATACACCAAGTCACTTGGCTCTGTCATATCCTCACATGGCTCTCCTATCATTGCTATGCAGACGACACACAATTAATCTTCTCCTTTTCCCCTCTGAAACCAGTGGTGAATCGCATCTCTGCATGTTGGCAGACATATCATGTGGGATGACGGATCACCACCTCAAGCGTAACCTCGGCAAGACGGAGCTGCTCTTCCTCCCGGAGGAGACTGCCCGTTCCATGATCTCGCCATCACGGTTGACAACTCCATTGTGTCCTCCCCCCAGAGTGCTAAGAACCTTGGCGTGATCCTGGACAACACCCTGTCGTTCTCAACTAACATCAAGGCGGTGACCCGTTCCTGTAGGTTCATGCTCTACAACATTCGCAGAGTACGACCCTGCCTCACGCAGGAAGCGGCGCAGGTCCTAATCCAGGCACTTGTCATCTCCCGTCTGGATTACTGCAACTCGCTGTTGGCTGGGCTCCCTGCCTGTGCCATTAAACCCCTACAATCATCCAGAACGCCGCAGCCCGTCTGGTGTTCAACTTTCCCAAGTTCTCTCACGTCACCCCGCTCCTCCGCTCTCTCCACTGGCTTCCAGTTGAAGCTCGCATCCGCTACAAGACCATGGGCTTGCCTACGGAGCTGTGAGGGGAACGGCACCTCCGTACCTTCAGGCTCTGATCAGGCCCTACACCCAAACAAGGGCACTGCGTTCATCCACCCTGGCCTGCTCGCCTCCCTACCTCTGAGGAAGTACAGTTCCGCTCAGCCCAGTCAAAACTGTTCGCTGCTCTGGCACCCCAATGGTGGAACAAACTCCCTCACGACGCCAGGTCAGCGGAGTCAATCACCACCTTCCGGAGACACCTGAAACCCACCTCTTTAAGGAATACCTAGGATAGGATAAAGTAATCCTTCTAACCCCCCCCCCCTTAAAAGAGTTAGATGCACTATTGTAAAGTGGTTGTTCCACTGGATATCATAAGGTGAATGCACCAATTTTTAAGTCGCTCTGGATAAGAGCGTCTGCTAATATTTAAATGAAATGTAAATGTAAAAACAAGTTATAATGTGCTCTTCACCAAATGTAATACCATTTCATATTTTTAACAAGAGTAAGTTAGTATTTATATTTACGCAAATCATGAATGCTTTAAAAATATCTATGTATTTATTACTTTCCAAATAAACATTATATTTCCATGGAAATACATGGGTAGCCATGAGAAAGACACATCCCCCCAATAGTGATCACTATCGGAGATCACTATGGGGCGATACAGGCTTGTACACAATCGCCCAACCTTAACACACCACCACACCACACACACACACACACACACACAACACCCACACACACACACACACACACACACACACACACACACACACACACACACACACACACACTCACTCTCTGTGTGGTTACAGTAGGCTAACTTATGCCAATGGTTTTAGGAAGAGCAGTAACATCAGGCAGGATGTAGGCTACCAACTGCCAAGCCAGTTGTAGCTCAATCTTGGGTGCAATGATCACGTTCCCGCACTGACTGACTGTGTGGAGGCTCATTGATTTAACGTTACATTAGCCTACACTAGTAAAGTAATACAATATACAGCTATCGGCTATATTAGCCACGACTTACCGTTCTTTGTGCAGCTTCAAATGTCGAACCAAGTTGGAAGTTGCGTAATTTTCTTCCTGCATGTTTTGCAAGGTGCAATCCGTTTTTTGTTGATACAGCGTAGTCTTTATATCCGAAAATATTTTTTTTAGGTATCATCTTTCCAAGGGCTCCATCTGAATTCACCCGCCGACGTTCCTCTGCACTGCCACGTACAACTTTTTCTCAGCTGGCACAATTTGATTGGCTGCTGTCTGATTCAAACTGTAATCCGTTAAGTGAAGAGTTGATGCGCTGCACACTTTTTAAAAATAGCATCATTTTTTATATTTGGGCCTGGGGAGGGTATCAAGTCAGGTCGAGTCATAAGGCTCAAGTCCAAGTCACGAGTCATTGGTGTTAAAGTCAAAGTCGAGTTGCAAGTCATCATATTTGTGACTCGAGTCTGACTRGAGTCCAAGTCATGTGACTCGAGTCCACACCTCTGCTATTTCCTGTGTAGTGCATAGGGCTCTGGACCATAGGGCTCTGGACCATAGGGCAGTGGTCAAAGGTGCACTAGATAGGAAGAATATAGGGTGAGATTTCAGATGCAACCTCGAAAATGAGCTGGCGTGGTAGGCATCCAAGAATATCAAAACGTCTGCCCACATCGACAAAACCTCAAGAAGACACCGGGTCCCTTGTTTTCCCTGGGAGCGGTGAACCGCATAAGTGACATAAAAATGAAGGCCAAACACAGACGGTTAAATAGTATATTATTGACCTCCATCTTTTGCAACACCTTCTAAAGGTTGGTGGTATTAGCGCAGCCGTGTAGATAGGGGCAGGAATTTATATCTGGTATGCATCTGTTAAAAAACCCAGTGCSCTTATCACTTTGGGTCGACTGGGCCTGTCTTAGTGAGACAATACACATCACAGACTGAGAGATGTGGGAGTTTATGTGGGTCGTGAATGCGCAGTTGCTTGAGTCCGCTCTCCACGTTCTCTTTAAATGCTTACAGCCTTCTTCTGTGAAGGTATGGCTTTTTCAAAGCCCCCATGTGAGAATAATGGATAAATTGCAACAATTTAAGGATAGCTTAGACTATTTATCCATAAATTGCTTTGTTCATTCTATCCAGTCATTGATTATGATTTTGACTCTGCCTCCATAACGAACTGGTGTTGTGCACTATTCATCCATAACACTGCAAAAGGTCACTTTGCATACATTTACATTTACATTTAAGTCATTTAGCAGACGCTCTTATCCAGAGCGACTTACAAATTGTGGTGCATTCCCTTATGATATCCAGTGGAACAACACTTTACAAATAGTGCATCTAACTCTTTTAAGGGGGGGGTTAGAAGGATTACTTTATCCTATCCTAGGTATTCCTTAAAGAGGTGGGTTTCAGGTGTCTCCGGAAGGTGGTGATTGACTCCGCTGACCTGGCGTCGTGAGGGAGTTTGTTCACCATTGGGGTGCAGAGCAGCGAACATTTTGACTGGGCTGAGCGGAACTGTACTTCCTCAGAGGTAGGGAGGCGAGCAGCCAGAGGTGAATGAACGCAGTGCCCTTGTTTGGGTGTAGGGCCTGATCCAGAGCCTGAAGGTACGGAGGTGCGTTCCCCTCACAGCTCGTGAGGCAAGCACCATGGTCTTGTAGCGGATGCGAGCTTCAACTGGAAGCCAGTGGAGAGAGCGGAGAGCGGGGTGACGTGAGAGAACTTGGGAAGGTTTGAACACCAGACGGGCTGCGGCGTTCTGGATGAGATTTGTTTAGGGGTTAATGGCAACGGCAGGGAGCCCAGCCAATAGCAGAGTTGCAAGTAATCCAGACGGGAGATGACAAGTGCCTGGATTAGGACCTGCGCGCGCTTCCTGTGTGAGCAGGGTCGTACTCTGCGAATGTTGAGAGCATGAACCTACAGGAACGGGTCACCGCCTTTGATTGTTAGTTGAGAACGACAGGGTGTTGGTCCAGGATCACGCTCAAGGTTCTTAGCACTCTGGGAGGAGGACACAATGGAGTTGTCAACCGTGATGGCGAGATCATGGAACGGGCAGTCCTTCCCGGGAGGAAGAGCAGCTCCGTCTTGGCGAGGTTCAGCTTGAGGTGTGATCCGTCATCCACACTGATATGTCTGCCAGAACATGCAGAGATGCGATTCGCCACCTGGTTATCAAGAAGGGGGAAAGGAGAAGATTAATTGTGTGTCGTCTGCATAGCAATGATAGGAGAGACCATGGTTGAGGATATGACAGAGCCAAGTGACTTGGTGTATAGCGAGAATAGGAGAGGGCCTAGAAAGAGCCCTGGGGGACACCAGTGGTGAGAGCACGTGGTGCGGAGACAGATTCTCGCCACGCCACCTGGTAGGAGCGACCTGTCCAGGTAGGACGCATCCTAAGGTGGCCCGCGCCGGAGATGCCCAACTCAGAGAGGGTGGAGAGGAGGATCTGATGGTTCACAGTATTAAAGGCAGCCGATAGGTTCTAGAAGGATTGAGAGCAGAGGAGAGAGAGTTAGCTTTAGCAGTGCGGAGCGCCTCCGTGAACAGAGAAGAGCAGTCCTCATGTTGAATGACCTAGTCTTGAAACCTGACTGATTTGGATCAAGAAGGTCATTCTGAGAGAGATAGCAGGAGAGTGCCAAGGACGGCACGTTCAGGAGTTTTGGAGAAGAGAAACAGAAAGAAGGGATCACTGGTCTGTAGTTGTTGATCGGAGGGATCGAGGATAGGTTTTTCAGAAGGGGTGCAACTCTCGCCTCTCTGAAGACGGAAGGGACGTAACCAGCGGTCAAGGATGAGTTGATGGAGGACTGGTGAGGTAAGGGAGAAGGTCTCCGAAATGGTCTGGAGAAGAGAGGAGGGGATAGGGTCAAGCGGGCAGGTTGTTTGGGCGGCCGGCTGTCACAAGACGCAAGATTTCATCTGGAGAGAGAGGGGAGAAAGAGGTCAAGCACAGGGTAGGGCAGTGTGAGCAGAACCAGCGGTGTCGTTTGACTTAGGCAAAACGAGGATCGGATAGTCGTCGACCTTCTTTTCAAAAATGGTTGACGAAGGCATCCAGCAGAGAGGGAGGAGGGGGGTGGGGGGGAGGGGGGAGGGGAGGAGGATTTCAGGAGGGGAGAAGGTGGCAAAGAGCTTCCTAGGGTTAGAGGCAGATGCTTGGAATTTTAGAGTGGTAGAAAGTTGGCTTTAGCAGCAGAGACAGAAGAGGAGAATGTAAGAGAGGAGGGAGTGAAGGGATGCCAGGACCGCAGGGAGGCGAGTTTTCTTCATTTCCGCTCGGCTGCCCGGAGCCCTGTTCTTGAGCTCGCAATGAGTCGTCGAGCCACCGGAGCAGAAGTGGGGAGGACCGAGCCGGCCTGGAGGATAGGGGACATAGAGAGTCAAAGGATGCAGAAAGGGAGGAGAGGAGGGTTGAGGAGGCAGAATCAGGAGATAGGTTGGAGAAGTTTGAGCAGAGGGAAGAGATGATAGGATGGAAGAGGAGAGAGTAGCGGGGGAGAGAGAGCGAAGGTTGAGACGGCGCGATATCCATCGAGTAGGGGAGTGTGGGAGTGTTGGATGAGAGCGAGAGGGAAAAGGATACAAGGTAGTGGTCGGAGACTTGGAGGGGAGTTGCAATGAGATTAGTGGAAAACAGCATTAGTAAAGATGAGGTCCAGCGTATTGCCTGCTTGGAGGGGTGTAGTAGGGGGGGAAGGTGAGAGGGTGAGGTGAAAAGAGGAGAGGAAGTGAGAAGAAGAAGGCAGAGAGGAATGAGTCAAAGGTAGACGTGGGGAGGTTAAATTCTAATTGTCCCAATCCGGGAGCACCCCCACAGTAAAAAAGCTGACCTAGATCTAGCCGTAGCATAGCGTACAAGTAAAATACTAGCATCTAAAATATCACTTAAATCACAAGTCCCAAGAACAACAAAGATGAAAATACATCGCATCTTGTGATCCGAGCATGCATTCTGATTTTAAAATGTATTTACAGGGAAGACACAATATGTAAATCTATTAGCTAACCACGATAGCAAAGACACAACTTTTTTTTTCCCATCCATATTTTTTTCCCGCATAGGGTAGTGCTATCACAATTGTCGACCAAATAAAGATACTCATAGCCACTAACAAGCAAACACCTTCATATAGATGACAGTCTGATAACAATATTTATTCAGTTAGCATATGTTTTTTATAGAACAATGTGCATATTTTCAGTATAAAATCACAGCGTATCTACATTTGTGCAGCTGCAATTTGTGACTGAGAATGTGCCGAATGCGAGCCACAGAATTAATTACAGAGAACCAACGCTCACAATACGCCAAAATACTACATAAAATTCTAAATCACACAAGTAAATGAAAGCCAACTTGATCCCAATATTCATTTTGAAAGTGTACCACAGCCGTACATTCAAATTTAAAGGCCACACTCTGATATTAGCCATTTATGCATTGTAAGATAGCCCGAGAAACCACAAGCGTTAGCATGTATATTAGGTGTTCAGCATGCGTAACCAACACAGCAATTTATGCGGTACAGAGTATACTCGTGTACTTGCTGTTCGCGCAACTATATGGTGTAAGACCTTTGACATATACTTCACTATCAGTATCGACAGTCCTATTAACATCATAATTTACACATCAATGCATATAGGTTTTTGGTCGAAAGATGTGCATAAATTTACGCCAAGCACAATCGTGGTCTATACAATGTGATTAGTACAACATTATCAGGCAATCTGGCCTTGGCGCCTACTCTTGGAGAGGCACCTAATATACATCGACTACTACATCGCTAAAACTTGACAAAAAAATACAGGTTGACAGCAAACATGAAAGACCAACATTTAAGTTCTTAATGACCGCTGTCGTTAGAATTTTTAAAATTACACGTATACTCGACATCTCAGCGTGCGTACAGCGTTGTGAGACCAGTGCGCTAAAGATGCAATGGCGGACTAATAAAATTTACTTTACATTTTCTCCCACAGAATATACGAATTAACATCATAAATAGCTCTTACTCTTAGATGATCTTCATCCCGAATCTTAGGCAAGTGGTCCTGTTGCCAGAACATCGTCTTGTGGTTGAAAGATGTCCTCTACTCCTAGTAGAAATTAGCTGCTAACGCCGATGTATTTACCGAGGGTGCCCTTCAACTCGTGATTAACGCGCTGACAAAGAAACTCCAGAAAATCGCGAATAAACTGCACTATAAACCTGCTATAAAGTCAGGTTTCAAAATTAACTACCTTATGAAGTTTTTTAAGAAAAAAACAATTAAATCAGAGCACGGACGACTATAGACTCTGCTAACCGGAAAGCTTTTTAGAAGCGCAATTGGCCAGTTTCCTCCTGCGTCAGGCGCCTCGTCGAAAAAGGTCGGTACTTCCGTTCAGAGGTTTTTACTCCCCCAGAATGGTCTATTCCGCTCCATTCAAAGTTCTCACCGCTTTACTGACATCTAGGGGAAGGCCGTATGCAGTGCATGTAGCCCCATAGCTTATAAGGGAATTTAATAAAAACCGACCACTGGAACAGAGACCTAATTTCAGAAAATCTCACTTTCTATGACCAAGAAGTAGAGCCTGTTCAGAATGAGTTCTGTTTCACTCAGAGAAATAATTAAACGGTTTTTAGAAACTAGAGAAGTGTTTTCTATCCAATAGTAAATAATAATATGCATATTGTAACGAGCAAAGAATTGAGTAGAGGCAGTTTTTAAATGCTGAGGAACGAAATCTTCAAAGTGTAAACAGCACCCCTTTGAAAAAGGTTTTAAAAGTCTCCCAGAACTGTGAAGGTGAGCCATCCTCAGGAAAAGGAGCTTTATCCAAGGGTCAGCTCATTGATGAACTCTCCAAGGGAAACCTGGAGGGGATAAATGATTAAGGATGTTAAGCTTGAAAGGGCTAGTAACTGTGACAGCATGGATTCAAAGGAGGCGATAGACAGAGGGTCAGGGGAGAAAGAGAGAATGTCCACTTGGGAGAGATTGAGGATTCCCAGTGCCACCACCACCGCTGACCAGAGCTCTCGGCGGTGGGTGCGAGAACACGTGGGCAGAACGAGGAGAGAGCAGTAGGAGTAAAGCAAGTGTTATCAGTGGTAAATCCATGTTTCCCGAGCAGTGCCCAAGAAGTCGAAGGGACTGGAGGGAAGCATAGGCTGAGAATGAACTCTGCCCTGTTGGCCGCAGATCGGCAGTTCCAGAGTGCTGCCGGAGAACGTAACTCCACGTGGGTCGTGCGCGCTGGGCCACAGGTTTTAGAGTTGGCAGCAGGCCATGCGGTGTGAAGCGTTTGTATGGTCTGTGCAAGAGGAGAGAAGAGGGATAGAACAGACACAATAGTTGACAGGCTACAGAAGAGGCTACGCTAATGCAAAAAGGAGATTGGAATGAACAAGTGGGACTAATACACATTCTCGAATGTTTCAGAAAGTTAAAGCTTACGTTGCAAAAATCTTATTGACTAAAATGATACAGTACTGCTGCTGGTGAAGTAGGCTAGCTAGCAGTGGCTGCGTTGTTACTTATTTGAAAGTGTAGCGGCTAGTAACCTCGATAACTGGCTAGGTAACCGTCGATAACCTCATAGATGTACTCTAAAACTAAGCAATTATCTTGGATACAACGACAGCAAAGACCAACTATGTAGCTAAGCTAACACTACACTTAAAATCAGGTCGTTCCCACCGTTGTTATGTAATAGTTTCTAACAGTGCTGCTATTCGGTAGAAGTTGGCTAGCTGGCTTAGCTGGCTTAGCTAGCAGTGTTGTAGGTTAGGAGAACGGCGCCGCGGCGGCGAAAATAGCTGGCTAGCTAACCTCGATAATTACTTAAACTACCAATTATCCTTAGATACAAAGACAGAAAGAACAACTATGTAGCTTAGCTAACACTACACTAATCAAGTCGTTTCGTTTGTAATGTAATAGTTTGCTACAGGTGCTGCTATTCGGTAGAGGATTGGCTAGCTGGCTAAGCTAGCAGTGTTGACTACGTTAGAAGGACGAAAATAAGCTGGCTAGCTAAACTCGATAATTACTTAAAACTAGCACAATTATCTTCTTTTGATACAAAGACGGCTATGTTAGCTAGCTAAGAAAAATGCTAAGATCAAACAAATCAAACCGTTTGTTACTGTAATGAAATGAAATGTTAATACTACCCTGTGGAGCGAGCGAAAATGCGACTACTCGCTCCAACCCAGAGTGTTTGCATCGGAGAGGCACACACAGCTGCACGCCAAGATGGGGCAAAGCCAATATCTGTTGGATTCTTCCCACCACGGGTGGGTTCAGGTTCTACCCGCAGGTGCCAACGTCAGCACCACGTACCACAATGGCAGGGCCTAACAAAAGCGTTCGGTGTTGGGGCGTGCCCAAAGTCACTGCCGCGTCCAGATGGAGCAGAAAGGAGAAGGTGGAGTTATTGCCAAACATTACCCTGTGCCACAGTGCGAATGTTGTTTAATATTTATGTGCAAGCAAAAAGTGGGGCCTAATATCGCAACTGAGGGAGATGAACAGTCAGGCTCGGCCATGAGTGAATATAATAGGCCTATCCTACTATAACAAACATACAGTACCGATCAAAAGTTTGGGACACACCTACTCATTCAAGGGTTTTTCCTTTATTTTTACTAAATTTTTCTGCATTGTAGAGTAAGACGTGAACACATCCAAACGATTAAATAACACATATGGAATATGTAGTAAAACAAAAGTGGCCACCATTGCCTTGTGACAGCTTTGCACACTCTTGTCTTCTCTCAACCAGCTTCACTGGATGCTGTTTCTCAAAGTCTTGAAGGAGTTTCCCCCACATATGTTGGGCACTTGTTTGGCTTGCTTTTCCTTCACTCTGCGGTACCAACTCATCAAACCTATTTCAATTGGGTTGAGTTCGGGTGATTGTGGAGGCCAGGTTCAATCTGATGCAGCAAACTCCATCACTCTCCTTCTTGGTAAATAGCCTTAACACGCCTGGGGTGCAAATTTTTAGGTCATTATTCCAAATGAATAGTCCCACTAAGCGCAAACCAGATGGGATGGCGTATCAGCTGCTAGAATGCTGTGGTAGCCATGCTAGTTAAGTGTGCCTTGAATCTTAAATAACTCACTGACAGTGTCACCAGCAAAGCACCCGCAACACCATCACACTCTCCTCCTCACATGCTTCACGGTGAGAACCACATATCATTCGTTCACCTATCTACGCGTCCTCAACAAAGACACGGTGGTTGGAACCAAAAAAATTCAATTTGGACTCATAAGACCAAAACGACAGATTTCCACCAGTCTAATGTCCATGTGCTCGTGTTTCTTGGCTCAAGCAGGTCTCTTCTTATTGGTGTCCTTTAGTAGTGGCTTCTTTGCAGCAATTGACTATGAAGGCATGATTCAACAGTCCTCCTCTGAACAGTTGATGTTGAATGTGTCTTGTACTTGAACTCTGTGGAGGCATTTATTTGGGCTGCAATCTGAGGTGCAGTTATTTCTAATGAACTTAACCTGTGCAGCAGATGTAACTCGGGTCTTCCTTTCCTGGAGGTGGTCCTCCTTGAGAGCAGTTTCCCTCATAGAGCCTTGATGGTTTTTGCGACGGACTTTGAATGAAACTTTTTCAAAGTTTTGACATTTTCCTCAGATAGAATGTCTTAGAGAGTAAATGAATGTATGATACATTTCTCTTAATTGACTTATTGAGCTCTTTTTGCCATATATATGTACTTGGTCTTTTAACCAAATAGGGCTACTCCTTCTCGAGTTATCCAACCCCAACCTTGTCACTAACTACAACTGGATTTGGCTCAAACCACATTAAGAGGAAATAATCCCAAATCATAATGAATTTAACAGAGACGCAACTGTTAATTGACACATGCATTAACAACATGACTACCTTCGTGAAGCTGGTTAAGAGAATAGCCAAGAGTAGTGTGCAAAGTCTGTCCAATCAAAATGCAAAAGGGTGGCTTTTCTTTGAAGAATCTCCAAATACAAAAATATATTTTCCATTCGTTTGAAGCACTTTTTTGGTACTACAATGAGTCCCATATGTGTTATTTCATAGTTTTGAATGTCTTCACTATCTATATGCTTCGTGACAAGTAGAAAATTGTTGTTTTTAAACTGCAATGTAGTAGGTGTGTCCCAAACCTTTTGAACTGGTACTCGATAGCAAGGTCAGAAGAAGTGTTATTATAAGGTGTTATATCTACTTATGCCGTTCTTATGACAAGTTCACGAGCAATGTTGTTTTAAGACTGCCTAAACTACAAGGGTGTCCTATCCATAAGTGACATCATAAATTGCATGTGCTTCATAAAAAGTTCTAACAAAAGTTGTTTGTGAAAAATAGCCTCCCTTCTTAGCTTTATCTTAAGAGCAGAAAAAGGTTCCAGCAAGCAACACTGTTACTTTCAGACAGACGCTTATAAAGCCTTTAATATCAGGGATAAATTACGCCCCAGACTCGTAGCACACTGAGAGATGATTAATGGTTACCTGCGAAGGCAAACAACAGCATCTATATAAGGACTTGCCCTCTGTGAGAACATCTACCGGTAAGGTTTTACAATAGTATAAATTTCAGTTAAAACTCTACAGTGGTTTCAAAAAGTAGTTCAACTGTATTAGTGTCAATTTTCCAACTCTTGTGCGGCTTACTGAACTCCCTGAAAGCTAAACTAATAAGAATTTAAATGTAAACAAAAAAAGTGTCTATATTGTTCCGCACTAACCACAGAGGTAGCTAACACCGTGTGGTATAGGCAATTAGACACTTCTGAATTTAACACTTGCTGTTTTTTTTTGCTGTGAGATACACCACAATGTTGGGCTGTCGTCAATTTTGAAATGTTGATTAAAAAGTATATTTGATTTTTAAGAAAGCTTGTGAGTTGTTGGGAAAGGGCCATTGGTCAAGTCAGCATGGTGAAGAAAGCAAAAATTCAATCCCAGGACTGTAATTCTAAAATTAACTTCAAGCTTTTAAGATAAAAAGCCGTTAGAAAAAAGCCCCTAAATGTTCCCTCAAAAACTTGGCAGACAAAATGTCTGCCCAGTCCAATTCTCTACCTCTCCTCTAAGATAGCAATGAAAAATAATAATCTTTGGGTAATTTTATGTCTTATCCAAGGGGCAATGTCAAAATCAGTGCCTTGACACACTAATGGAGTTGGCCCTAGTGCCTAAGAAAGAAACTTCGTAAACTTTTCTAGTGTTTAATTTAATATAAAGTTCTTAAGGCATAACGCAATTTGAAAGTAATTTGCTGCCTCATAGAAAGTGTTACCCAAACGTTTCTACTTGTGATTTTGTGCTGTTGTTGTTTTTTTAAAATTGACATTTTTGTCGCCTCTGAATATTACCAGCAAAATGGGTATTATCGCAATCAAAATCTCTTTTTTGTTGTTGTTGATATTGAACTATATTTTATTTAAAGTGGATGCCCTCCAACTTTTTAAAATGCCCCAACACCCTTTTATTATTCCAAAGTTGAGCAGTATAATTTTTTGACTAGCAATGAAATAGCACTTCCAATTCCAAAGGGGGCGGTGTTGCAATCTATACGCAAAGATAGCCTGCAGAGTTCTGTCCTACTATACAGGTCTGTAACCGCAAGCATTTGAACTTCTTACTTTAAAAATCCCTTCTAAAAACAAGTCTCTCACTGCTGGGCCGCCTGCTATAGACCAACCCTCTGCACCAGCTGTGGGGCTCTGACACCAAACATGTGCACTGATTGCCCCCCATCCTATCTTCAGAGCTCGTGCTGGCTAGGTGACCTAAACTGGGACATGCTTAACACCCAGCCATACCTACAATCTAAAGCTTGATGCCTCAATCTCACACAAATTATCAATGAACAACCAGGTTACCAGCCCAAAGCGCTAAACACGGGACCGCTGATAAGATATATCCTAACCAACTTGCAACTCTAAATACACTCTGCTGTTTTTCACCAAGATTCAGCGATCACTGCCTCATTTGCCTGCAATCCGTAATTGGGTCAGCGGGTCAACTCATCACTGTAAACGGCCTTCCCCTGAAACACTTCAGCGAGCAAGGTCTTTCTAATCGACCTGCCGGGGTAATCCCTGGAAGGATATTGATCTCAATCCCGTCAGTAGAGGATGCCTGGTTCTTTTTTTTAAATGCCCTTCCTCACCATCCTTAAATAAGATGCCCCATTCAAGAATGTTTGAACCAGGAACAGATATAGCCCTTGGTTCTCATTCCAGAGCCCGATGCCCTTAACCACACAAAAACAACCTATGGCGTTCTGCATTAGCACGAAGCAGCGCCCCGTTGAAATATGCTAACTTTTCAGGGAAG
>NW_019942587.1:175014-177578 GCF_002910315.2 Salvelinus sp. IW2-2015 | reverse complement strand
TTGATGGTTTTTGCGACTGGAACTTGAAGAAACTTTTTCAAAGTTCTTGACATTTTCCAGATTGAATGTCTTATTGGTCTTTTACCAAATAGGGCTATCTTCTGTATACCACCCCTACCTTGTCACAACACAACTGATTGGCTCAAACACATTAAGAAGGAAATAAATCCCACAAATGAACTTTTAACAAGGCACACCTGTTAATTGAAACACATTCCAGGTGACTACCTAATGAAGCTGGTTAAGAGAATGACAAGAGTGTGCAAAGCTGTCATCAATGCAAAGGGTGGCTTCTTTGAAGAATCTCAAATATCAAATATATTTTCATTCGTTTAACACTTTTTTGGTTACTACATGATTCCATATGTGTTATTTCATAGTTTTGATGTCTTCACTATTATTCTACAAAGTAGAAAATTGTTTTTTTTAAACTTGAATGAGTAGGTGTGTCCAAACTTTTGACTGGTACTGTACAAGGTCAGAGAGTGTATTATAAGGATGTTATATCTACTTATGCGTTCTTATGACAGTTCACAGCAAGTGTTATAACGCACTACAAGGGTAGGCCTATCATAAGGCATCATAAATGCATGTGCCTCATAGAAAGTTAACAAAAGTTGTTGTGAAAATAGCCTCCCTTCTTAGCTTATCTAAGAGAGCAGAAAAAGTTCCAGCAAGCAAACTGTTACTCAGACAGACCTTATCAAAGCACTTTCATATCAGGGATAATTACGCCCCAGATGTAGCCACTGAGAGATGTTAATGGTTACTGTGCAAACAACAGCCACTATAAAGACTTGCCCTCTGTGAGAACATCTTAACCGTAAGGTTTTACATAGTATAATTCAAGTTAAAACTCTAACAGTGTTCAAAAGTAGTCAACTGTATTAGTGTTCATTTTCAACTCTTTGCGGTTACTGAAACTCCCTGAAAGCTAACACTAATAAGATTAAATGTAACACAAAAAAAGTGTCTATATTGTTCCGCACTACACAGAGGTAGCTAACACCGTGTGGTATAGGGCAATATAGACACTTCTGATTTAACACTTGCTTTTTTTTGCTGTGAGATAACCACCACAATGTTGGGCTGTCGATCAATTTTGAAATGTTGATTAAAAAGTATATTTGTTTTTAAGAAAGCTTGAGTTGTTGGGAAAGGGCCATTGGTCAAGTCAGCATGGGTGAAAAAGCAATTCATCCAGGACTGTAATCTAAAATTAACTTCAAGCTTTTAGATAAAAAGCCGTTAGAAAAAGCCCCTAATGTTCCCTTCAAAAACTTGGCAGACAAAATGTCTGCCCCAGTCCAATTCTCTACCTCTCTCTAAGATAGCAATGAGAAATAATAATCTTTGGGTAATTTTATGTCTTATCCAAGGGCGGCATGTCAAAATCAGTGCCTTGACACACTAATGGAGTTGGCCCTAGTGCCTAGAAGAAACTTCGTAACACTTTCTAGTGTTATAATTTACTATAAATGTATATCTTAAGGCATAACGCAATTTGAAAGTATTGCTGCCTCATAGAAAGTGTTACCAAACGTTTCTACTTGGTGATTTGTGCTGTTGTTGTTTTTTTAAATGACATTTTTGTCCCTCTGACTATACAGCAAAATGGGTATTATCGCAATCAAAATCTTTTTGTTGTTGTTGATATTTGAACTATATTTTATTTAAAGTGCATGCTCAACTTTTTAAATGCCCCAACACCCTTTTATTCCAAAGTTGAGCAGTATAATTTTGACTAGCAATGATACACTTCCAATTCCAAAGGGGGCGGTGTTGCAATCTACTGCAAAGATAGCCTGCAGAGTTCTGTCCTACTATACAGGTCTGTACCCAAGCAATTTGAACTTCTACTTTTAAAAATCCACCTCTCTAAAAACAAGTCTCTCACTGCTGCCGCCTGCTATAGACCACCCTCTGCCCCCAGCTGTGCTCTGGACACCACATGTGAACTGATTGCCCCCCATCTATCTTCAGAGCTCGTGCTGCGCTAGGTGACCTAAACTGGGACATGTTAACACCCAAGCCATCTACAACTAAAGCTTATGCCACTCAATCTCACACAAATTATCAATGAACGCAAACCAGGTTACCACCCCAAAGCCGCAAACACGGGCACCGCTGATAAGATCATTCCTAACCCAACTTGCCACTCTAAATACACTCTGCTGTTTTTCAACCAAGTTCAGCGAATCAACGCTCAGCCTCATTTGCCTGCAATCCGTAATTGGGTCAGCGGGTCAACTCATCACTGTAAACGGCCTTCCCCTGAAACACTTCAGCGAGCAAGGTCTTTCTAATCGACCTGCCGGGGTAATCCCTGGAAGGATATTGATCTCAATCCCGTCAGTAGAGGATGCCTGGTTCTTTTTTTTAAATGCCCTTCCTCACCATCCTTAAATAAGATGCCCCATTCAAGAATGTTTGAACCAGGAACAGATATAGCCCTTGGTTCTCATTCCAGAGCCCGATGCCCTTAACCACACAAAAACAACCTATGGCGTTCTGCATTAGCACGAAGCAGCGCCCCGTTGAAATATGCTAACTTTTCAGGGAAG
>NW_019942587.1:97397-174148 GCF_002910315.2 Salvelinus sp. IW2-2015 | reverse complement strand
ACAGGGTTCAATTCTTGGACCGACTCTTGCTGCTGGTGAGTCTCTGATCCACCTCTACGCAGACGACACCATTCGGTATACTTCTGGCCCTTCTTTGGACACTGTTAACAACCCTCCAGATGAGCTTCAATGCCATACAACTCTCCTTCCATGGCCTCCAATTGCTCTTAAATACAAGTAAAACTAAATGCATGCTCTTCAACCGATCACTGCCTGCACCTGCCCGCCTGTCCAACATCACTACTCTGGACGGCTCTGACTTAGAATATGTGGACAACTACAAATACCTAGGTGTCTGGTTAGACTGTAAACTCTCCTTTCAGACTCACATTAAACATCTCCAATCCAAAGTTAAATCTAGAATTGGCTTCCTATTTCACAACAAAGCATCCTTCACTCATGCTGCCAAACATACCCTTGTAAAACTGACCATCTTACCGATCCTCGACTTCAGCGATGTCATTTACAAAATAGCCTCCAATACCCTACTCAATAAATTGGATGCAGTCTATCACAGTGCCATCCGTTTTGTCACCAAAGCCCCATATACTACCCACCACTGTGACTTGTACGCTCTCGTTGGCTGGCCCTTGCTTCATACTCGTCACCAAACCCACTGGCTCCAGGTCATCTACAAGACCCTGCTAGGTAAAGTCCCCCCTTATCTCAGCTCGCTGGTCACCATAGTAGCACCCACCTGTAGCACTCGCTCCAGCAGGTATATCTCTCTGGTCACCCCCAAAACCAATTTTTCCTTTGGCCGCCTCTCCTTCCAGTTCTCTGCTGCCAATGACTGGAAAGAACTACAAAATCTCTGAAACTGGTAACACTTATCTCCCTCACTAGCTTTAAGCACCAGCTGTCAGAGCAGCTCACAGATTACTGCACCTGTACATAGCCCATCTATAATTTAGGCCAAACAACTACCTCTCCCCCTACTGTATTTATTTATTTTGCTCCTTTGCACCCCATTATTTCTATCTCTACTTTGCACATTCTTCCACTGCAAATCTACCATTCCAGTGTTTTACTTGCTATATTGTTTTTACGTCGCCACCATGGCCTTTTTTTTGCCTTTACCTCCCTTATCTCACCTCATTTGCTCACATTGTATATAGACTTATTTTTCTACTGTATTATTGACTGTATGTTTGTTTTACTCCATGTGTAACTCTGTGTTGTTGTTGTATGTGTCGAACTGCTTTGCTTTATCTTGGCCAGGTCGCAATTGTAAATGAGAACTTGTTCTCAACTTGCCTACCTGGTTAAATAAAGGTGAAATAAAAAATAAAAAAATGAATGGTTTATTATAACCCTGCACAGAGACAGTAAGGTCGCAGGTTGGTCTTCCTTGTTTTTACAATGAAACACATTCATGCCTTCTTCTTCGGGAGAGGTAAAGGTCGAGTGTTATGAGGTCCTCCTCTCTAAAAAGACTGAAGCCAACTGTGTACGTGCAGCTGGACTCAGTTCCAACAGTTCCTGTAAGAGTGCCAGTATTTACCAAGCAGGTGTTCAACTCGGTTTAATATTAAACCTCATTTATTATATGCTGCTGGTGCAGATGAATTTCTAGGTAAAGGAACATGACCTTTTGCCAGTATCTATTTTCAGTGAATGAGTCAAACATCAATGGGTAGTGAATTGTTGTCAACAGTTTTGATAGGTATTTCTGGTTTATGATGTAGGAGATATATTTCTTGTTTATGATTATTATGATATTATATTTATAATGGAGCATCATATTTTTTTTAATCAACTCTGAATATAGTTTTTTTTAATGTTAGGCTAAGTTCACTCTTTATCCTAGTATAAAAAGTACATTTGATGAAAGACATATTGCAAATGTTCATTTTTCGCTCAGCTTCATTGCTGAGCGAAACACGTTCTATTTAATGATGAGAAGAATATTGGGAACATCAAGTCATGAAATGTACCTAAGGACTTCATAACACATTCATAACTTAGAAACGCATTCATAAGCGGTAAACATAACATGCATATGTAAACAACCACTTTAACTTTCACAGAAAATATAAAATAATGAGTGGTTATAGTTAATAATGATTTGAATGACAAAAACAACAACGAATTCGAAAAAAAACCCTGCACGCTTTGTTTCAACCTTATGAATGGGCCTTGGTCCTTAACAGTTGGCCATGCCCTCGTTATGCTGACGTCGGAGGTTGGGTTACTTTGGGCTACGTGTGGAGTGAAGTTGGGGGGGGGGGGGGGTTGTACAGTGCGTCGTCGCCATGCGACTCGACCAGAATGACACACTGCAAACAAGAGTCAAACAAGTTGTTGTGTCGCGTTCAAACAGTATTTTATCTACTACGAAACCCAAAAGGAGCGCAAGTCACCACGTGATTCAATGATATACCTGGGATGCCCCCGCTCTCCAGTTTCGTTTGTATTGTTTCAGGAGTCTTCTAACTTGCACGGTAGAAGCGCGTGAAAAGACCTGGGTTTAAAGTGTCATTCGCTCTTGTATAAGCATGGAGAGAGAGAGCGTAAAGGAAAGGACCGCCGGGACCGATTTGGACAGGGACCAGCAGTTTTGTGAGCTTTGTGGAAAGATGGAAAACCTGCTTAAATGTGGACGGTGTCGGAACTCTTTCTACTGTAGTAAAGAACACCAGAAAGCGGACTGGAAGAAGCACAAGCAGTTTTGTAAAGAGGCCGAGAAACCTCAGTGTCAGCCACAGCCCGAATCAACACAACAGCCCGCACGGACTGCGAAAGGAGGGCAAGACTCGCAGCTAAAAAAGAAAAGCACAGAACAACAGAATAAAACAGCTTCTCAGAGCACCACACACACTGGGCTTTCAAATCCGCCTGCAGGTGGCGAAAGAATTAAAGATTTTATCACTTCAGTAACTCGCCCGGGTAGTGTGTCTGACAGCAAGCAGACTGGGGAAGGAATTAAACTCAGCTCCAACGGACAAACGATGTCCCCCCCGCTAAAACTGGCTATGGACTATATTGTTCCATGTATGAATAAGCATGGCATTTGTGTTGTTGACAATTTTCTTGGAGAAGAGACTGGACTGAGTATTTTGGAGGATGTGAGAGCCCTCCACAAGACTGGTAAATTTACTGATGGGCAGTTGGTGAGTCAAAGAAGTGACTCCACTAAAGATATACGAGGAGACAAAATAACCTGGACTGAAGGAAGAGAACCTGGTTGTGAGAAGATAGCCTTTCTCATGAGCCGCATGGATGACATGGTCCGACACTGTAATGGTAAACTGGGAAACTACAGAATAAATGGAAGGACGAAAGTAAGTAAACACTGAAAGTGAGTAGCACCTTGTTATTTATCTTCTCCAGGTAGGTATATTTAAAAGTTACGAAAGTCTTAAACATTTATTTTTGCAGCAACATAATCATAATATTGAAAACAATAATAAAATATTTTTAAATGCGTAATAATTATAATATGAATATGGTATCATATTAATTATACTATAAGAATATATAATACATATAATATTATAATAACAGATAGGCCTATTCTTAAAATAATAATGAATAAGCATTAGCATATACAGTGCATTCGGAAAGTATTCAGACCACTTGACTTTTTCCACATTTTGTTACTTTACAGACATTCTAAAATTGATTAAATTGTTTTTTCCCTCATCTATCTACAATCTGCAAATGTATAAAAAAAACCCGGAAGTATCACATTTACATGAGTATTAAGACCATTTACTCAGTACTTTGTTGAAACACCTTTGGCAGCGATTACAGCCTCGAGTCTTCTTGGGTATGATGCTACAAGTTTTTGGCACACCTGTATTTGGGGAGTTTCTCCCATTCTTCTCTGCAGATCCTCTCAGGCTCTGTCAGTTTGGATGGAGAGCGTTGCTGCACAGCTACTTTCAGGTCTCTCCAGAGATGTTCGATRGGGTTCAAGTCCGGGCTCTGGCTGGGTCACTCAAGGACATTCAGAGACTTGGCTGTGTACTTAGGGTTGTTGTCCTGTTGGAAGGTGAACCTTCACCCCAGCCTGATGTCCTGAGTGCTCTGGAACAGGTTTTCATCAAGGACCTCTCTGTACTTTGCTCTGTTCATCATTCCCTCGATCCTGCATTTTGGCAAACTCCAACAAGGCCTGATTGGTGGAGTGCTGCAGAGATGGTTGTCCTTCCGGAAGATTCTCCCATCTCCACAGAGGAAATCTTGAGTTCTGTCAGAGTGACCATCAGGTTCTTGGTCACCTCCCTGATCAAGGCCCTTCTCCCCCGATTGCTCAGTTTGGCTGGGCGGCCAGCTCTAGGAAGATTGTTGGTGGTTCCAAACTTCCATTTAAAAATGATGTTCTTGGGGACCTTRAATGCTGCAGACATTTTTGCTCTGACATGAACTGGTTAACTGTGGGACCTTATATAGACAGGTGTGTGCCTTTCCAAATCATGTCCAATCAATTGAATTTACCACAGGTGGACTCCAATCAAGTTGTTGAAACATCTCAAGGATGATCAATGTTAACAGGATGAGTTCAATTTCAAGTCTCATAGCAAAGGGTCTGAATACGTATGTAATTAAAGTATTTCTGTTTTTTATTTTTAATACATTTGCATAAATTTCTAAAAACCTGTTTTCGCTTTGTCAGTATGGGGTATTGTGGTGTAGATTGATGAAGAAAAACATTAATTTAATACATTTTAGAATAAGGCTGTAACGTAATAAAATGTGGAAAAAGGCAAGGGGTCTGAATACTTTCCGAATGCAATGTATGAACGAAAATTTGGAAAGTAGCCCTGATATGGACAGGAACCCGGGTCCCTGCGTCTGTCAGTCCAACACCTCACACCTTACACCGAGAGTTCTGAACGTACTAAGGAGCCTACACACACTACCCCCATCCTGCAGAGAGCTCACAAGCCCCCCCCCCCTTCTCCAGCTGGTACCCAGTCAGGTCTCTGCGACTGTCAGTCAAGTAACAGTAATTTAATGGGGGGAAATAATAATTGAATAGTGCACATTGCATTCCAGTGGTGGAAAAAGTACTCAATTGTCATACTTGACAAAAAGTAAAGATACCTTAATAGAAAATGACACAAGTAAAAGTGAAAGTCACCCAGTAAATGACAAAGTTTTGAATATACTTAAGTATCAAAAGTAAATATAATTGCTAAAATATACTTAATTATCAAAAGTAAAAGTGTAAATCATTTCAAATTCCTTATATTGAGCAATCCAGACAGCACAATTGTCCATGTTTTATTTATTTTATTGACGGATAGCCAGGGGCACACTCCAACACTCAGACATTCTTTCCAAACGAAGCATCTGTGTTTAGTGAGTCCGCCAGATCAGAGGCAGTAGGGATGACCAGGGATGTTCTCTTGATAAGTGCGTACATTGGACCATTTTCCTGTCAAAATGTAACGAGTACTTTTGGGTGTCAGGGAAAATGTATGGAGTAAAAAGTACATTATTTTCTTTAGGAATGTACTGAAGTAAAAGTTGTCAAAAATATATACTGACCAAAAAATATAAAAGCAACATGCAACAATTTCAAAGATTTTGCTGAGTTACAGTTCATATAAGGAAATCAGTCAATTTAAATAAATTCATTAGGCCCTAATCTATGGATTTCACATGACTGGGCAGGGGTACAGCCATGGGTGGGCCTGGGAGGGCATAGGATTATCTTGGCAAAGGAGAAATGCTCGCTAACAGGGATGTGAACAWATTTGTGCACAACATTTGAGAGAAATACYCTTTTTGCACGTATGGAACATCTCTGGAATGTTTTATTTCAGCTCATGAAACATGGGATCAACACTTGACTATTTACACTAGAAAAAATATATGAAGTACTTTAAAGTATTTTTACTTAAGTACTTTACACTACTGCTTGAAACAAAACAAAATCAGTGTTACTCACAATAAAATAACTTGGTGATTATTAAATTGTTTAATTCATTTAATATTACATACATTTATTAAGACTTAAACTATTACTAAGATATGCTACTTTCCATATGCTAGGATATTTGAGTCATATGACAAAAAACAGAGAGAATGGGGTATTCCCTATTACTAAAGAGTCCAGATTCTCTTTCCCTCCATCACCACCTCCTTTTTCTTTGTAAGGACACAATGGAGCTCTGTCGTCCTAACATATGTTTTTCAGTTTATTCATGAGGAAAGTGGTGGCGGGATTTGATCTCATGCAGTTATTGGCCATATGTGCTTGGGGGACTACAGCACTACCAAATAATTATTTGGTTGTGTTTATGAAGGCCTTGGGCAACATTAGAATGCGATTGTTATTTTATTTCAAATAACCCTACAGCATTTTCATTAGTTTATGTTACTGCATGCTATACAGTGGGGCAAAAAAAGTATTTAGTCAGTCACAGAAATAAATTGCACAAACGTATCTCAATGACCACTGTAAAGAAGATGACGAGACTAGGCCTTGTATATCTTCATCGATATGAGCCGACACCTCTCAGACTATGGACAGACAAAATATGAGGGAAAAAATCAGAAAATCATATTGTAGGATTTTTAATTTATTTATTAGCAAATTATGGTGGAAATAAGTTTTGGTCACCTACAAACAAGCAAGATTTCTGGCTCTCACAGACCTGTAACTTCTTCTTTAAGAGGCTTCTCTGTCCTCCACTCGTTACCTGTATTAATGGCACCTGTTTGAATCTGTTATCAGTATAAAAGACACCTGTCCACAACCTCAAACAGACACTCCAAACTCCACTATGGCCAAGACCAAAGAGCTGTCAAAGGACACCAGAAACAAATTGTAGACTTGCACCAGGCTGGGAAGCTGAATTGCAATAGGTAAGCAGTTTGTTTGAAGAAATCAACTGTGGCAGACATTATTAGGAAATGGAAGACATACAAGAACACTGATAATCTCCCTGATCGTTGGGGCTCCACGCAAGATCTCACCTCAAAAATCCAGACACACGGGGGGACCTAGTGAGAGCCTGCAGAGAGCTGGGACCAAAGTAAACAAGCCTACCATCAGTAACACACTACGCCGCAGGGACTCAAATCCTGCATTCCAGACGTGTCCCCCTGCTTAAGCCAGTACATGTCCAGGCCGTCTGAAGTTTGCTAGAGAGCATTTGGATGATCCAGAAGAAGATTGGGAGAATGTCATATGGTCAGATGAAACCAAAATAGAATTTTTGGTAAAAACTCAACTCGTGTTGTTGAGGAGGACAAATAATGCTGAGTTGCATCCAAAGAACACCATACCTACTGTGAAGCATGGGGGTGGTGAAAACACATGCTTTGGGGCTGTTTTTCTGCAAAGGACCAGGACGACTGATCCGTGTAAAGGAAAGAATGAATGGGCCATGTATGTGGGATTTTGAGTGAAAACCTCCCTCCATCAGCAAGGGCATTGAAGATGAAACGTGGCTGGGTCTTTCAGCATGACAATGATCCAAACACACCGCCCAGGCAACGACGGAGTGGTCGTTAAGAGAAGCATTTCAAGGTCCTGGAGTGGCCTAGCCAGTCATCCAGATCTCAACCATAAGAAAATCTTTGGAGGAGTTGAAAGTCTGTGTTGCCCAGCAACAGCCCCAAAACATCACTGCTCTAGGGGAGATCTGCATGGGGAATGGGCCAATACCAGCAACAGTGTGTGAAAACCTTGTGAAGACTTCAGAAAACGTTTGACCTCTGTCATTGCCAACAAAGGGTATATAACAAAGTTTGAGATAAACTTTTGTTATTGACCAATACTTATTTTCCACCATAATTTGCAAATAAATTCATTAAAAATCCTACAATGTGATTTTCTGGATTTTTTTTCTCATTTTGTCTGTCATAGTTGAAGTGTACCTATGATGAAAATTACAGGCCTCTCTCATCTTTTTAAGTGGGAAACTTGCACAATTGGTGGCTGACTAAACACTTTTTTGCCCCACTGTATGTAAAAACAGAAAACCCCAAATTCAAGTGGTGAATCCATTTTATTTTGAGTGAGAAGTGCACTGTATTTAACCAACATACCACTGACAGGATAGTCAGATGGTGGTTCGATAGCTCTCGGGGTATGACAGGTGCTGTTTTGTGTTGCATTATAATGAAAATAAATAAACGTTGCCGTGGTAGATTGAGAATTCAGATGAATGAGGTAAGCTCTAATCATCTGGCAGGCTTATTTGTCTTTAAGGCCTCATTCCTTAGTGCATAGGGACACACAACGATCAACTCCCCTTGACATCTCTGGTTCAGGCCTCACCTCTACAAATATAGTATTGTATATGATTCGCCAGTGTCTGAACAAAAAAGTTCATTTTCACTGTCAGAAACTTGTATTTATTTTATTGTAATTTTTTTATATATTTATTTACACACGCTGCAATCTCCAAGAACCACCACACGATACAGCCACAGAGTAGCCGTGGGTTCAACTGAATTTGCAGAGAGACAGCTATCAGTCTAGTCTTAGAACCATCATGAGTCAAAGGACTGGGCTCGCACATGGGTTTAGGTCACTTGCATAAAATTGTGAAAATCAAGCAGAGAGAAAGGAGAAGGCACGAGTGAATGAGAATCAGTTAGTAACTGAATAATTTGTTAAAAGCTGTCTGGTATGGGACGAGACATTAGTTCTCTCAAAAATAAGGGTTTAATGATCTCTTTCGTCAAGAGTTCGGCTGTAACATTGTGTGGGGTGCGGGTCGTACAGGCACATTAGCATAAATTAGGGAGATATATTTATTTATGCTGTTATTTCGGGAAACCTTGTACCATAACCGTTTGAGCAAATTATAATATATAATCTATTCATACGTTTACGATAGAGTATAGTCACCGTTAAAAGACACTTACGCAGGCACGCACCTATCGAAAGTATTACAGACCCTTGACCCTTTCCACATTTGTTACGCTATTGATAAGTTCTAATTGAATTTGATAGATTCACATTAATTAGAATAAATTATATCACTCGCATAGCTCAACACAACAATAAAGCACCTACTTAAACACACATGTACCATAGTCAATCACACTTCTGATAGAAACTCAAACCATTGTCCACGTAGATATGCAAAAGCTACAACACGGCATAACGAATTGACGGAAGGGTAAAAAAAAGAACCCCAACTGGAGCCAATGGTCCATCAGCAAACAGGTGGAAATTAACTCAGGCAATTAAGCAAGACACCCCATCAAAGGAGTGGTTCTGCAAGGTGGTGAACCATAACAGACCCACATACATCCGTATCTCTTAGTGCTTCTCGTGTCTCGTATTGTAAATAGCTTTTGGAATCCCCTCATACTTTATCGTAATGAAGGCATGACTGGCGCGTTTTCTTGCTGTCCTTTATTTACGACTCTGTAGGGGTGGATGTATGCGAGTAGCTGGCGGATGCTGTTCACTCACGCTACAAACGTACTCTCGAGCTGGAAGTACAGCTCCCGCCAGTCTCCCTGTATGTTCACACTAAATCTAGTTAACTCGTTAGAACTATCTGGCATACCCCCATAGATGTGCAGATAACAAAACTCCCGCCTCTAGTCGGAACGGGGATGTGAAACTTCACGAGCCGCAGATGTTCAATTGTACAATCCACCTCCCGTGAACACTCCATTGAAACACGCACCTCTCTTAAGGAATACCTATTTTGTGAGATTATGGGTAAGAAGATACTATGTCTTAATATAAGCCGCTCTCCTCCTCCATGAAAAGGAGGGTTGATAAAGATAATGCACTCTAGACTCATTGCTAAAGTTAGCGTAGGTTGTTTCCAGCTGGATATCATACACGGTGAATGCCCAACTGTAAGTCGCTCTGGATAAGAGCCGTGTCATTGTCTAAATGACTTAATGTAAATTGAAATGGTTAGCATGAGACGGAGTCTACAACCCACACAAGTGGCTCAGGTAGTGCAGCTCATCCAGGATGGCACATCAATGCGAGCGTGGCAAGAAGGTTTGCTGGTCTGTCAGCGTAGTGTCCAGAGCGGAGGCGCTACCATAGGAGACATCCAGCTAAAGTTGACAATTCCAGGGCTGCAGTAAATGGAGTGTAGAGCCGTGTATATAGGGTCTAGGAGACGCGCTTCAACAACCTAGCAGCCACTGTGACACCCCCTCGCTACCGCGTGCCCTCCCGCGCTTTGTGGCCAAGAGGCAAGGAGCCACTGCCAGATGCGCCTTGCATCTATACTTTTGGTGCTTTCCTCTCGGATGGCTATGGGCACAGACAAAATGTCAATTAGTTGAAACCTGCTATAACAAAGGAAGAAGTGCAGTTTATAAGCGATCTCCGAATGAGAGGCTGGTACTGCCGGGACACACATGGGAAAAGTTCCACTATGTGTGCGTGTGTCGCTTACAGTCCCATACATCTCGTGCACCGGATTCGTTTCTCGGCAATTTGGCCCAGAGCACTACCAATGGATTGGCAAATTCGTCCACTCGTCGGCTGAGTGATCTGTCACAGATATAGAAAAATAGTGTCACACTGAGAACAAATATGAGCATCCATGTAGAACAGAGATCTAGAGCGAAGACGGCGCGAGTGAGTGGAATTGTTTATCGGCATATAGCCTCATGTACACATTACCTCCAGCATGACCCGGTTTGGCGGATGCGATCAATCAGTCTGATGTGGGTGGCATTTCTTTGTGGGGCCGCACAGCCTCCATGTGCTCGCAGAGGTAGCCTGACTGCCATAGGTACCGAGATGAGATCCTCAGACCCCTTGTGAGACCACAATATGCCTGCCACATCATTCAATTTGTATAGGCCTGCTGGAAGGTCATTTGCTGCAGGGCCTCTGGCAGTGCTCCTCCTTGCACAAAGGCGGAGGTAGCGGTCCTGCTGCTGGGTTGTTGCCCTCCTCCGGCCTCCTCCACGTCTCCTGATGTACTGGCCTGTCTCCTGGTTGCGCCTCCATGCTCTGGACACTACGCTGACAGACACAGCAAACCTTCTTGTCACAGCTCGCATTGATGTGCCATCCTGGATGAGCTGCACTACCTGAGCCACTTGTGTGGGTTGTAGACTCTGTCTCATGCTACCACTAGAGTGAAAGTACCGCCAGCATTCAAAAGTGACCAAAACATCAGCCAGGAAGCATAGGAACTGCTAAGTGGTCTGTGGTCACCACCTGCAGAACCACTCCTTTATTGGGGGTGTCTTGCTAATTGCCTATAATTTCCACCTMTTGTCTATTCCATTTGCACAACAGCATYTGACATTTATTGTCAATCAGTGTTGCTTCCTAAGTGGACAGTTTGATTTCACAGAAGTGTGATTGACTTGGAGTTACATTGTGTTGTTTAAGTGTTCCCTTTATTTTTTTGAGCAGTGTATATTCTTTACCAATCTACACATAATACCCCATAATGAAAAGCAAAAACATGTTTTTAGAAATGTTTGCAAATGTATTAAAAATTWAAAAACTGATACCTTATTTKCGTAAGTATTCAGACCCTTTGCTATGAGACTCGAAATTGAACTCAGGTGCATCCTGTTTCCATTGATCATCCTTGAGATGTTTCTACAACTTGATTGCAGTCCACCTGTGGTAAATTCAATTGATTGGACATGATTTGGAAAGGCACACACCTGTCTATATAAGYTGCCACAATTGACATGTCAGAACAAAAACCCTAAAATGAGGTCGAAGGAATCGTCCGTAMATTGTGTGCAGATCTGGGGATGGGTACCAAAAAATGTCTGCATCATTAAAGGTCCCCAAGAACACAGTGCCCTCCATCATTCTTAAAAATGGAAGAAGTTTTGGAACCACCAAGATTCTTCCTAGAGCTGGCCGCCCAGCCAAACTGAGAAATCGGAGGAGAACGTCCTTGGTTAGGGAGGTGGCCAAGAACCCGATGTTCACTCTGACAGAGCTCCAGAGTTCCTCTGTGGAGATGAGAGAACCTTCCAGAAGGACAACCATCTCTGCAGCACTCCACCAATCAGGCCTTTATGGCAGAGTGGCTAGACGGAAGCCACTTCTCAGTAAAAGGAATTTGCCAAAAGGCACCTAAAGGACTCTCAGATTATGAGAAACAAGATTTTCTGGTCAGATGAAACCAAGATTGAACTCTTTGGCCTGAATGCCAAGCGTCAACATCTGGAGGAAAACTGGCACCAATCCTACAGTGAAGCATGGTGGTGACAACATCATGCTGTGGGGATGTTTTTCAGCGGACTAGTCAGGATCGAGGTAAAGATGAACGGAGCAAAGTACAGAGAGATCCTTGATGAAAACCTGCTCCAGAGCGCTCAGAACCTCAGACTGAGGTTCACCTTCCAACAGGACAATGACCCTAGGCACACAGCCAAGACTCTGAATGTCTTTGAGTGCTCCAGCCAGAACCTAAAAATAGCTGTGCAGCGACGCTCCCCATCCAACCTGACAGAGCTGCAGAGAAGAATGTGAGAAACTCCCCAAATACAGGTGTGCCAAGCTTGTAGCGTCATACCCAAGAAGACTTGAGGCTGTAATCGCTGCCAAAGGTTCTTCAACTAAGTACTGAGTAAAGGGTCTGAATACTTATGTAAATGTGTTATTTCAGTTTTTTTATTTTTTACATTTGCAAAAGTTTATAAAAACATGTTTTTGCTTTGTCATTATGGTGTATTGTGTGTAATCCGTTTAATCTATTTTAGAATGTCTGTAACGTAACAAAATGTGGGAAAAGGAGTCAGAATACTTTCCGAATGCACTGTACCTTTGTTTAGTAATGCGTAATAGTCTCTAGCTCTTTCTTTATTGTGTCCCCGTCGCCTTGTCATTCTTCAGCACCATTGTGGAGTACAACGGCTATGCAGGTGCCTTATTTTGCGCAGAGGGAGGGAGCGAGCTCCCACCTCAATTTGTTCACGGTGTCTGCCATTGACAGTGGAGTGAAGAAATTGTCCATGGTGACATTTCTCCCCTTGCCAACCCTGATATAGGGTACATACCATTTTGTAGATTATAATTAGAACAGATCAATACAATAGAATGGCCCGTCCTGTCCTTTATTCACAGTTGGTGATTACATAATTATGCATTGTTCGCTTTCCCTCGCTCATCAACCCATTTACCCCCTTTTTCCCCATTATACTTTACTTCATTTATTTAATCTGTTATTTGTGTGAAATCAGTTTCGGTATAGTTCAGGTTTAGTTTCGAGTCAATTATTGGGGTGATTAGATGATGGGCATGGCATGTAGCCTAGTGGTTAGAGCGTTGTGCCAGTAACTGAAAGGTGTGACYAGGTAAAAATCTGTCGTTCTGCCCCTGAGRGAGGCTGTTCCCCGGGCGCCGAAGATGTGGATGTTGATTAAGGTAATCCCCTGCACCACTCTGATTCAGAGGAGTTGGGTTAAATGCGGAAGACACATTTCAGTTGAAGGCATTCAGTTGTACAACTGACTAGGTATCRCCCCCCTTTRAARTGTCAGGAGAAGGAGGGGCAACGGGGATAACCATTCTAACACTTATTTAGGAAAAGTCAAGAACGGAGGGGGCAGTCAAAAGTGTTAAGCCTAAAACAGAAAAGATTCAGCGATGGCTGGCCACTGACTATMCTTTACCCTTMGTCCGCCCGGAACAAGATTATACATGAATCTGGGAATGACGGCCAATCGCTCACGTCCAACTAACGGCGAGGGTGCGGCACACACCTGTGAGCAATGGTCGACCACAGACGGTGTTGGACTGATCGTTGGTTCCGATGCGTKCCCTACTTTATGATTGAGTTCCTGCCCGYCTTTATTGCTTCATTGCATGCCAGACCTTACTACGCTTGGATATGTATTTAACATATAAGCTAACCACATCATYTGKTATAGCCATCTGATGCCCGACTGCACAGTTAATGATGTGGCACGCAACCGTTGGTACACATCTAGTCGGGCAGGAACTCAACCTATACTTGTGTGTGAGATCAGTCTTCACCCCTCCACCAGACAGAACTGTACTCGGGTTATAATAATACAGTACTGTGTTATTCATCCAGTCTATCCACACACACCAGTTGAACCACGCTGCTAGTATGCACTCATTAAGCCTAATCTCTTGACAAACTTTGAAGTCTTAACCATTCTATGAACAGAGTTGGTGTGTACTGTTAACCGGTTGACAGGTGATGCAATCTTTACAAAACGATGGAAAATAATTCAATGCAAAGCAATTRGAATACCTTCGATTGAGTTGTATTGGGAGCTGCCCCTTGCGCCTCTCTCACCAGCTGTTGATGGTACTCTACTGCCAAACTCTCATGGTTTATCTTTACTTCATTCCACAATCTGTCCCCCTCGAGACGACTAATTCACCAAGGTATGCTGCGTCTGTTGTGGCCCCTATAGGTTCTCGCCAGGGGTTCATTGCAGTCCCCTCCACAGCCAAACTGCTGTGTATCTTRTCTCTCTATTGTCCTGAACTCTCTGATATAAAAACTAGAGTCCATTTCTTTAAACAGGGACTTCCTGGCAGGCTGCACCCAATGCTACTGATAGGCTGTATTTGAGTCATCCATCGCCAGGACGACCTTCACATTTCCTGCATGCGAGGAACGCCCCTTTACCGCCAGCTTTGGGCCCATACTCAAAAAGGTTGTGTTGTGTTTTAGAGGACAATTGCCTTAAAGATACACTATGGAAGTTTAGTTTTGTCATTGTTTTAAGTCAAATTTTGGCTTGGATGTTGTCTGCATGTTTCATATGCATATTATACGTTAATAAATTAATTTCCCTGTTTTATGAAATCACACATCCATTTAATAGTATTAGGGAAACAATGTATGCTTTTTCTCATGGTTGTGAGAAAATGTGCCTCTCTGTCCAATGAGATCATTTCTGGACAATGGGTTATTTCTGTCCATTTAGGGTACCTCCTTTGGCTCAAGAGCACCCCCGGGCAGATGCTACATATAGCCTCTTTAAGTTGTTAGACCAATAGAGAAAAAAATACACTGATGTGTCAGTTACTGATGTAACTGCCATTTTGTTTGGGTGTGTGTCTCTGAACCCTGTTGACTAGCAAGGTGACTGAGTTTGTTTCGTCACAGCTGTGAGGAAGGACGACCCCTGATAGATCAGTGACCGTTTGGACTGTAGATTGGAGGGCTTCCCTTATCAGTCCCTACACACAGACAGACGCACTCGTGAAGCTCAACTTTGTCTGCCAAGGAAAACAGTGCAGCTCTGCTTTCCTAGTCACGCAAGCCCCAGATTCAAGGTCTACGAAGTTTACGTCTTGAGTGTCTAACCAAACCAAAAACGTGTAAACTACTCTGAGAATGTTGCTTTTGGAACCGTTAACATGCTCTGTGTCTTGATGTAATGTATCTTCGATCTATAATGATTGGTTCTGTTGTTGACGTGGTGAATGCAAACACAACATTTCATTACAAGCAAAGCCTGGCTTTTGTGGTTACTAGAATTGGTATCTGGTGTCAAGATCTCAAAGTAATATGAAATTACAGCAATACGACACTGGAAATAACACTATGGTATGATCTTAAAGGAAAACAATCCTCTACCTAGAGTACAGATAGGGCTTTCAAGAGAAATTTGATAGGAAGTAATCCGCCCTGCAAGCTTAAATAGTGGCTTGTTTATTTTCTATAATAWTTTGACGTTTGCCTCAGTCATTAGTTTATGAGAAGCAGAGTAGTGTCCAGGCCTGAAGGTTTCATTTGAACATTTTCCGGGTGATAGGCCTAAACAGTAGGAAAGTAAACAGACTGATCATGATATTGTGCGGCGGGTTTTCAGACTCCCCTGCCGTATCCGCTAACAAATCAACAAAAAAAAAATGGATTATTGTTTCCTAATTGATTGTTTTCCAGCGGTCCTGGGTCCTCCTGTATCAGCAAACAAATCCAAAATAATTATATTATTGTTTCCTAATTAATTGTTTTCCAGCGGTCCTGGGACCTGCCGTATCCGCTAAACAAATCAAAAATAATTATATTATTGTTTCCTAATTAATTGTTTTCCAGCGGTCCTGGGACCTGCCGTATCCAGCTAACAAATCCAAAATAATTAATATTATTGTTTCCTAATTGATTGTTTTCCAGCGGTCCTGGGACCTGCCGTATCACGCTAACAACAAAAAATCATTATATTATTGTTCCTAATTTATTGTTTTTCAGCGGTCCTGGGACTGCTGTATAGCTAACAAATCCCCAAAATATATATTATTGTTTCCTAATTGATTGTTTTCCAGCGGTCCTGGGACTGCCGTATCAGCTAACAAATCACATTTTTAAAATTGTTTCCTAATTGATTGTTTTCCAGCGGTCCTGGGACTGCCGTATCCGTAACAAATCAAAAAAAATAAAATATTATTGTTTCCTAATTGATTGTTTTTCAGCGTCCTGGGACCTGCCGTATCAGCTAACAAATCCCCAAAATATATATTATTGTTTCCTAATTGATTGTTTTCCAGTGGTCCTGGGACCTGCCGTATCAGCTAACAAATCAAAAAACATTTTTTTTTTATGTTTCCTAATTGATTGTTTTCCAGCGGTCCTGGGACCTGCCGTGTCAGCTAACAAAAAAAAATATATATATATATTGTTGTTTCCTATAGATTTTTTCCAGCAAGTCCTGGGACTTTGCACAAATGCACTCTGTCAAGGTCTTAAAGGATAAGAAAATGTCCCCTTTCTGTGATTGCAAGGCTTTGACTTATTTGACGACCAAATATTGCACATCTATGTGTTGTCTCTTGTTACTATTTTGAAATATACATTATCACCCAAAGTGTCTGGAGCCTAACACGCTAAAGTTCTTGATTGATGGACTGTGACTTTTAAAATGTGTTCATTTATCAACACTTTTCAAAGTTTTAATTTAACGCTTTTCCGGATAATTATATGTACATGTTGAAAGTGTTTATTTGAACACTGTGGGTGTTAAAATTGCTCAGGAGATTTTCCCGTGTACTTTTCAAAGGACGTGTCAACTGTAATTGATAGACTTATTCCGTTGGCAACAAATGGAAGATACTAGGCGATATTTGGAAAATGCACAACACCAGATACACTTTTGTACACATTCAAGGATATTGGCAACAGTTCAATGCAGCTGGTCCCTGTGTCATCTAAGGCCGTGCACTACAACAGGATGTTTCCAGAAGCGCCGAAGCAGTACTTCCTGCAGACACTGATACAGGCAGCAGGGCCATACTGGTTTCTCTACTGGTTTCTCTAACATGCACAATAGCATGTTAGCACCTATTAGACAATAAGGAAATGCTCAAGTTACTAGCAAATAATTGTACACTATCCCTTTCCCCTTAACATGGCCCATTGTATACATTTGGGATCCACCTGTGCTTCCTAAAGAATCTTACTTATGGGGACCTACAAAATGCAGTGGTCCACACATGGTAATGGGAAACTTATGGAATAATTCCTCCTGGTTGTGTATACTGGTTGACTCAGACCTCATAACAATTCCAAAAGCCTTTGGTGAGTTACAGGCTGCGTTAGGGTCGTTTGAACCAGTCCTGGCAGTTTTCTCGCCATTTTTCTCCTGTCTAGGAAGCGCTATTGATTAATTTAGGGGCTTGTTTGAACAGGCAGCGATGCAACGGGTTGACCCTCACAGGCTAAGGAGATAAAGGCTAATGGGCGCTAAAACAGCAATTTAGGMAATGTAAACAGAACAGGGTCAGCGTCCAATAAGAAACACACATTTWAATTTTTCGTGGCAAAAATTGTTTGCCGTTGCGTGCCCTAATGAGTACGACCCTGGTGTCTCTGGGTCTGGCAGCCTATACTTCCTCCCTGGTGGTGGGTCGGTGCTGMAGCTCTATGAACTGCCCAATGCCTCTATTTACATTCTACGGTGGAGATGCACAGGCTAAGGAGAGCCGGTTTTGCCCCGTTGTTTTAATTCAGAAGACCGAGGCTGCTCCAGTCGCCCAGAACTCACAGTGGCACTGTAGACTCCCTGTGGAAAGTCCCCCTCAGTACAGTCTGTGAAACTGACAGGAAATAAGAGMTTTATGTTCCTCCGTTTGAGAGGTTATTTAAGAAATGTTCATATCATAGCYACGTCCTTTTTTTGGATCCATGAGTGCTTGAACTCCTTAACTGTGCTGCAGCTCGTATGTGAAAACAAAATGAATCCTGGTCCAAATGGGTTCTCATGTGCTTCTGAAATACTGTTGCTTTACCAATGGTTGGAGCGGGGCTACCGACTTTCGTCTCCAGCTCCACAGAAAGCTTTGATATGATGGCACAACTTGTTGTAACAAATTCTTACAGTAGTGCAATGCTCTTCGGTCGTGATCTTGGGGARGCACAGCTTTTGCACATTCACGCCCCCGATAAGTTTAATGTGGTGTGTTTTGCTCTGGGATAGAACTTAAATGTCCACACCCTTGGTGGTCCCCAGGACCTACATTGTAGAACACTGCCGTAAAGAAGAGCATATTTATCGACTATGATTGAATTGGATATTGCATGCAATTTCAAACGTGGATGAGTTGCTTCCTGTTATAAGTGAAGTTGCATTGAAAGAGTGAAAACAGTTGCTTTTTAAAACAGCTGCTTTATGTAAATCCAGCTTAAGGCATAAAACAGTGCACAACCGACTTGAAAGTCAGTCTCACTTTAAAAGGTCACTTTGAAGGCAGTTCAGGTCCTCCATCTCAAACAACCCCAAGTGTCTGTGTCAGACAGTAACTCATTAAACGTAAACTGCGYGGGTTGTGCATGACCCGTCTCAATCCTAAATTGGCTCGCTAACCTCCCTCCCTTTGACCATAACAAATGTGTTTACTCCAACACCGGTTGAGCCTGGCCTGGATGSTCTTCTCCCCGCTAGAGGAGCAGCAGCCAGCTAGGAGACAGACAGGCAGCCTCACGCACCGCACGTAGCGCGATCATTAAAATAAATCCTGTCTGGATGGGCTCCAGCTGCCGACACAGCCACCGCTGAGTTTAGATCAGTTCAGCCACTCTTCACCCTGGAGTAGGCTTGGGCAGTATACCGTTTATACCGTATACTGCAGTGGAGGCTGCTGAAAGGAGGACGGCTCATAATAATGGCTGGAACGCAACAAATGGAATGGCATRAAGSACATGGAAAGAATYTGTTTGATGTATTTGATACCATTCCTGTCARGTCTGCTCCCGCTCCCCCTCTCCGGTGCTCGAGGTCACCAGTTCACTCATCATTACGTACACCTGCCACCATCGTTACGCGCACCTGTGCTTAATTATGGGACTCACCTGGACTCTTATCACCTCATTTACCAAGTCAGCATTGATGTTGTTATGTTTCTCCTGTCCAAATCCACACCCTGTACTTTCTTTTCGCGCCCAGCATCTGTTGTTACAGAATCCTGACTCCCCAATTGGAAGCAGAGTTTTTTTGTTATTTATTTATTTTTTGTTYGTGACGTTGGGTCCGGGTGCCGCTGCCAACACAATCGGGGATGCCTCAGCTGGCTCGAGAGTTTCCAAGCCTCGGCCGGCTCGTCGGGCTCCCACGCCTGGCCCGCCAGGCTCGCCCAGGTAGGACGCCAGGTGGCACCCTGGTAGGACACCAGGTGGCACCCTGCCACGTCTGTTCCCGCTCCCTCTCTCCAGTGTTCGAGGTCACCAGTTCACTCATTACGCACACCTGCCACCATCGTTACGCTCACGCTCACCTGCGAGGTAAATGACATCACGTCATTTACCTCCCCTATATTTGTCACTTCCTCAGTTTRATTCCCGAGTCAGCATTGATGTTAATGTTTCTCCTGTCCAGATGCTGTTCTTGTTTTGTTTCATGCCAAATTTATTATTAAATCCACACCCTGTACTTGTATCTCGTCACCCAGCGTCTGTCGTTACAGAACCGTTACAATTCCACTAATTCCGCTCCAGCCATTACCACAAGCCAGTCCTCCCCAATGAATGTGCCACCAACCTCCTGTGGTATACCGGGGTATTGGAAAAAGCTACAGGATGGTTTTTCAATACCGTCAACCATTTCTATTAAGTTTTTCCAATACATGTGAATATTTGTACCTACCTTAAGTTAATACCTGCAGTCAACTTGTGTTATARGTTAGGAGATAAAGCAGATTTGAGTTCTTTATTTCACCTGTCACATTATGAAGCTTACCGTATTTCCRCAGAACAGATGAGCCGGTCGTGTGTTTATTTTTAAATAGCACAGCAGGAGCCGGTGAGTCCATAGCATTCTATGTATATCGGCGAGTCTCAGTTGTGCGGCGCACATGAGGTGATGAAGTTACGCTTGTATGTAATTCACTACTAAATGTTTGCCATCAGATATCTTATAATGCCTTTCTGCCAGAAGTCAAACTCTGGATGAGTTATCCGCACAGCTACATTTTTCCCCCTGTGCTTCCTATTAGCGTTTTTCTCCCATCTGCTCTTCCTTCAGAAAAGCATGCATCACAACTTTGTTCATTTGCACAATCTCTTATTTCACAATTTCTCAGTTTCTCTTGACTTACGGTAACTTTATGAGCTCGATTWCCCTTTGCAATTAGTTTGTTCGTTTTTCACTCATTAGCAGTTAGCAGTGTCTGTTTTTTTTTTTTTTTTGCTAATTTTGTTAGCATTCCGGTAATAGAAGGCCAATTAGCTTTTCTTGCGTTTTTAGCTATGCCGGTAATATCCCGGAATGAGAGGAGGATGGTATCACGATATGAAAATCTGGATACTACCCAAACCTACTCTGGAGGTGGCGCGTGTGGGAGATCGAGCAGGATGAGAGCGCAGCAGACCATTCTCACACACACACTGACACACTCTCACTGAGGTGCATTCACACAGACACACACTCACGTTGAACCATGCAATTACACAGAAAGACTGAAATATGCACAGACACCCTCACCTTCAGACACACAAACACAGGAATACTCAGACATTTACACTCAGATACAGATACAGACACACTCACTCCAAGTGTGCAAGACTGGAGTGTTGAAGTGTATTGGGCGCAATGCCTACAAGTGCAATATAGCCTATTCCATTTGTGTGTCCTCATYCAGTTCAGAGCTGTGACCCATTTATGCATTGTGCCTACAGTAAGCGAGTACCTCGCTCCAATACATTTCTATTCCATAACGCATACATTGGCTTTCTCACATCTGCTTGCAGGAGTTCGGAAGAAAATGTAACTGATCACCAACTTTATTAAACATCTGGAAAATAAAGTAACAAGAGCAGAAATTTCAGGTCACAGTTACCAAATGACCCTCAACTCCCATAAGTCTTGTTATGCATATTAAGTGCTTACTGTATAAGATGTTTCCTGTGTTTTGTAGACTACTGTTGTATCATAATAAGGTATGTGTAGGGTTGCAACGTTCTTGGAACTTTTAATCAATTCTCTGGTTTTCCGGATTCAGGAGCGAATAAGCAGAAAATCCGTAATCCTCCAACCAGGATTTCTAGAAAAKKAGGGAATTTATTGAAAGTTTCCGGAATTTTGCAACCCTAGGTTTAGTATGGGCASTGTCTGTATGAAGGCGGTATGGCTGCCAACCCCCTCACCCCCCCTTCTCTCCATTCACCTGTCCTCTCTCAATGGGGGCTCTTGCACAGCACTAATGGTTGGAATTATGGAATACGCATCTGTCATGCGTAGCCTGTCACTGACTGCCGGCTGCAGCGTGGAGATCTCTCTACGGAATCCGAGGGCGAACGCAGCGAGATCGAAGCATTTATCCCCCAAAAATGTAACGTCATTTAGCCGAAGCTCTTATCCAGAGTGACTTACAGGAGCATTTAGGGTTAAGTGCCTTGCTCAAGGGCACATCAACAGATTTTTCACCTAATCGGCTCGGGATTGGAACCAGCGACTTTTCAGTTACTGGCCCAATGCTCTTAACCGCTAGGCTACCTGCCGCCCTATCCTGATGAGCTAAGCAGAATTTTRTTTTCAAGTATCTGCTGCCCTTGTTCCCAACGTTCCGACCTCGACATTACAAAACTTTCGAGGATGGATTGTTCTGTTGTGCAAAAAAAAAAACAAGACCTTGGTTATCACCAACTCTGGCCTTCACTTCACGGCATGGTTTCCACACAGACAACCACACACACACAAACTCACAATTATGATCACCACTGCCTATCCCAGTTAGACTCAAGGTCTGACCCAGAGCGCCGGTGACCTATTTCGTGACCTCCGACCCCCTTTCCTCCCTTTGATTTCCTTTCTTTTGCGTGCCGGCCTCTCTTAAATAAAAAGGCGAGGGGGTTTCCACCATCTGGAAATGACCCTGGCGGAGTGGCGTGAACGGGAGACGTGCAGAACATCCTGGTGGTTAACAGCCTCCCGTCCCCCTCATCTCACCCCTCCGTCCTCCTCCCTCCTCCACAGATGGAAAAGAGATCAGAAGGCCTTCCAGGTCACAAATAAACACATACGGAGAGAGCCCAGCGATCTGGGGGGAAACGGCAGTGTAAGCAGTCTCATGTCATKGTATCATACAGTCCTGTCGGGTGGTGGGGGGGTGGATTACACTCTGGCCCTTGTTGACAGTCTAAGGACCTATCGGAATTCTGTTATTAGTTTAGCATAGTTATGATTATTGTAGAACATAATTGAAGAGGACTTGCTATAGGAACTTGACAGGGATATTGTTTGGAAAGCAGGTCGAATTCAGAGTGTTGTCAGTTTGCCTACTTTGGAATTGAATGGTAACAGATTTGTAGCATCAATGTCTTCTGTTTCTGTGATTAGATATGAAATATACGGTAACACTTTATTTGGATAGTCCAAAATAAATGGTTTGTGTATGATTTGTCGATGTTCAGTAGTTGTTCAGTAGTTGACAGTTCAATAACTGTCAACAACATTTCCACTAACCCTAGCCCTAATCTTAACCTTAGCAAGCAATTGCTTATCAACAGATAGTTGTCCCCCATGACTAAATGAGTCCCCGTCCGTCAGTACGTTTGTTCGTCACACACGGTTTCTTAGGCACCACTGGACTGATTTTGATGAAAACTTGCGTGAATGATGTGTCTTGCCATAGAGATACGGCATTTACAAAATTACACTGATTGTCCAGATGGTGGRGCTTAAACAAGCTAGTTAAAATTTGCCTCGGGGATCCAGGGATTTTCCACCRTTTAGAATTTTGTGAAAAACACTTAAAATGCAACATCTATAGACAAAAGTCTCTCAACASAATATTTTCCAGACTAGTACCTAAAACAACATGAAATTTGGCACACACGCTCAGGGATATGAGTCGAGCTAACCCATGCGATCTCAGACACCACTGGCGCGATTTTGATTAAACTTGGGTGAATGATGCATCTTGCCACAGAGATCTGTCATTTATAAAATTACAGTAATTGAACCAATCGGGCCAGTGGTGTCTGAGATATCGCATGGGTGAGCGAGACTCATATCCCTGAGCGTGCGGCATCATTCATGTTTACTGTTGCCTTGTTTGACCATCTGTACTTTCAAGGTTCAAGTTGTATTGTCACATGCACAAGTACAGTGAAATGCCTTTTGTGCAAGCTCTTTCCTAACAATGAATTAATCAATATCAGAGCACAGTGCCATCTCTTTTGATATGTAGATCATCTAAATGGGACTATCCAAATAAAGTCTGACAAAATATACTACTTTGCAACTACTCAATTGTAGCCTATGTCCTTGGAAGTACTATACATCTCCAATGACTGAGCAAAATACGTGTGTTTGTCCCTCCACTTTGGCCCAGTTCCGTGGCAATACCCGAGAACCAAAAGGATGTATCCATTTATAATAAATTAAATCAAGAGGATGTATCTGTGTATAAAAATATTCCAGCTGGCTTCTTTTTTTCCCGCCCACGGTTTGTTACGTAACAACTTGTGCGTGTGACCCAGAGACCGACATAATAAATAATTGTTTTCTAACACTTGAAGTAAAAGGCCAGACCGATGACACAGCAAAAACAACTTGGCTTCTCCAATGAGCCTCTTTCCTTTCAAATCAGCCCAGCAAGCGTGTCAGMCTCCTCTCTGCKTCGTCTTTCACATATCAGCAATTATGAATAACAAGCTCCCCTTTTTTGTTTGTGATTCTCTTTTTTGTTAGCATGCATTGAACGGGAATAATTTAGTATATACTTTTTTTACACATATGAATTTCAATAGCAGTATTATCAATTATGAATCAACGAGACTTCTTGAATGACATGACAATTTCATAATAGGAAATATGCTTTACCAGAGTGTAGCCTAATCATGGAGGCAAGTATTCTGAAGTGACATAGAATAGCGTGTTATAAGGGGTCACTTTAAACAATTGGATATACGTTAATCATTTGTTGTGAAATGCATTGTAATGATTGTCACAAAATGTATTTAAAAACGAATTGCATCTGCAATGATATCCTCAACCGGTGTAATTTATTGCTGCCTTGCATGGACATCTCAGAAATAGGTGTTGAAAGTATGTCTACTGTTGGGAAGCATTTTTATCTTGTGACAACTTTTACAACACTGTCAAAATGGCTACCCAAAATATTTCCTCCTAACATGTCCTTCTKATGTTCTTTTTCAGGCCATGGTGGCCTGTTACCCAGGCAACGGGACTGGGTATGTACGTCACGTGGATAACCCGAACGGCGATGGGAGATGTGTAACGTGTATTTACTATCTCAATAAAGACTGGGAGGCTAKGGTATGTCAATACAATGAACTGAAAGCAAACTTTATGTCCAATATTTAGTTTATTTTTTACATGTTTTCTGCTACTAACCCCAAATTTGCCTTTTTCTGGTTGTAAACCAGAAGTTTGTGGAGACTTCACCGGGTAAAGAAGTATTTTTCATTACAAGATGAAGATGGCGTGGGAAAGWSTACATATTTTGGTCAAATTCTAACCAGTAAAAAAAAGAGTTCCTTATTTTTCTGGTTCCTTAAAAAAAACAGTAGACCTATACAAGGCCTATTCATCAAAGATGCCATGATGTCATTMCAACCAGTTTTCTCTGCTGGGAACAACACTGTGGCTTTGTATATTGACTCTGTTAATTCCATGCCATCATTGTAAATAAGAATTTGTTCTTAACGGACTTGCCTAGTTAAATAAATTCCATGCCAGTCACTCTTCAGTCACCCTTTAGAGTTCAGTTTCTGGGTGTAATTCCAAAGTTCACCAACCAGCCCACTAAATGAGTTCATGCGGAGGGGAGAAGTGTTGATCGATAAAGTAAGGGGAAAGGGGGGTGTCTAAACAGGTACTGACACGCTATGGATTAATCCCTTGCTCCAGAAACCAGTGGGTTGGGCCAGAGCCAGAACACACGTGGGTAAAGCGTCGTTTTGAAAATGTATCATTGGCTTTGATACTCTGATTGGTTAGAGATGATCCAATCACTGATGACTTTGTTTTGTAAAGCACCCCTCATTTTGACTTCGCCACAGACGACTTTAACGATGGCAGTCTGACTGAAGTATGTAGGTAAACGATAGAGCAGCGGAAGAATTCCGTTRGAGTCATCAGGTAACTGACTCCACACCATATGTATGGTGTCCATATGAGGACAGCCTCTGATGGACACCAACACCTTGTGAATCTGAAMCTGTTCTAATATGACAACCATACATGCTACGGTGTGACGACAAAAGCACTTTCTGAWATGGCTGACTACGGAGTCCTATTGGGACGGGAAACATGTAATGGACACAYTCTGCATAATTTACAGCTAATGTGGGCACTCACTGCTATTACATTTGCATGTAATTACACAAATAATGCACACAATCCCACGCACCATTCATGCACCAAAAGGAGTGGCAGTAACTGCTAGAACAAACCCCAGGGCTACCACTAGAACATTGGGATTGCAGGTGGAAACTATGCTGGAATGGGGATGACAGGCAGGCAGGTCCCCTCACACTCCCACTCTGATGTTGTGGGCCTTAATTCTAATCCGATAGCGCCCTCCCTTCTCTTTCCCCCTGATCTTTGCTTTTGCTGACCCCTCTCAGATCTGAAAGAATTGAKGTGAATAAGGGGATAGGGAGTTATCAGTTTGGAATCCGCTAGTGGGGTCGTATAGTAGGGCTGCAGCCTAGGTCCTAGTAAGTGTCAACAGAAGAGAAGCTGTCAGTCTCACTGCCCTGCAGGCCTGGTGTAAGATTAGCAGCTAATTATGAAATTAGGATCACTTAGAGATTTTACCTGGGTCATGGTCAGTAAGGAGAAAACAGAGTGAAACAAGGAACTACCTTAACTTTTCCAATAAGGACACAGATTTTAATTTGTGTTGTTTAATTTTCCTATGGTGTGCCCTACTGAGCACGACCGTATACTTGCAAATGCCTCACCATCGGACACCCAGAACATTTTGTTGTAGCCCTAAACCAGCACACCTGATTCATCTAATCAAGGTCTTGATGATTAGTTGACGAGTTAAATCAGGTGTGCTAGCTCTGGAATATCACATACATGGAATGGCTGGAGGTCTCCATGGAATGGTTTGAGGAATGCTGGAGAAGTTGATAGCAGCTGAGGTTCTATCAATAGATGCATCATTAGTGTTTCCAACATCCAGTACCCCCGGACAAGCACACCTGATTCAACTTGTCAACTAATCATCAAGCCCTCAATTAGTTGAATCAGGTGAGTTTGTCCAGGGCTACAACAAAAATGTGTGCTGTTGGGGGTACTCGGGGACCAGGGGTTGGGAATTATTTAAAAAATAATACCTGAGAACCCGGGAATTATTGTCAGACAGCTCCCGTCAAGGGCTGTTCTGAGACCCTAGTTCTTTTCTCATTCATGTTTTTACCCAGTCATTAATTCAAATAATTATATTCATTCAACATTGCTATGCTAAACAAATCATTGGCATGTAGCTAGTTAGCAGAGATTCAATGATGAGAGACAAGAGCCTCAATAAATAATGATTTAATAAATATCCAATAGGCCTACAGAGGCAACAAATATTATGGATTGTCGAGTCCAAGCTAACCAAGCTAGTTGGTGATGTTAATAGTGACGTTTTCCGTTGATGGCACACGAATTGAAGAACTGGTCGTGAGTTATGTTTTGGCCCAGTCGTTKATTTTATTCATTCGATGTTGCTATGCTAAACATATTGTTGACGTGTAGATAGCATTCAATGATGATGAGAGACAAGAACGTCAATAAATAAGGATTTAATAAATATCCCACACTGCGCTGGATCAAAGTTTTTTGAAGGATTGATGGAATCGAATTCTGAGTGTTTACGGTTTTCCATGGTAAATTATTAGGTTCACGTTCGTTCTTGGGCTAGATAGCCTACACAGGAGAGATAGCATTTGTCAAATGATACATTGTTGCACATGACATAGAAGCAGACAACTGTTGCAAACCAAATAGTATKTTTTCCCAAGGGAGAATAAGTTTGTGAATTTCCTGCCTGGGCTGCGGGACAGTGGAATTAACACGTCATGGTATATTGCTGGAGTTGTTGTCCCACATATCAACCAATCAGCATCCAGGATCCAAACAACCTGTTTTATAATGATCTACATTAGGAACTCTACCAAGAGGTAGATACTTCCAGTGGGTCTTAATAGCTGCAAATACACTGAAGAAAAATATAAACGCAACATGCAACAATTTCAAAGATTTGACTGAGTTACAGTTCATATAAGGAAATCTGTCAATTTAAATAAATAAATGAGGCCCTAACTATGGATTTCACATGATAGGAAGGGAGTGGATCAGAATACCAGACAGGATCTGGTTTGACCAACATTTGCCTCATGCAGCATGTCACATCTCCTTCGCATAGAGTTAATCAGGCTGTTGATTGTGGCCTGTGGAATGTTGCCCCACTCCTCTTCAATGGCTGTGCGAAATTGCTGGATATTGGCGGGAACTGGAACACACTGTTGTACACGTCGATCTAGAGCATCCCAAACATGCTCAATGGGTGACATGGCTGGTGAGTATGCAGGCCATGTAAAACTGGGACATTTTCAGCTTCCAGGAATTGTGTGCAGGTCCTTGTGACATGGGGCCGTGCTTTATTGTGCTGAAACATGAGGTGATATGGCGGTGGATGAATGGCACGACATTGGGACTCAGGATCTTGTCACTCAAATTGCAATCAATAAAATGCAATTGTGTTCGTTGTCCCTATCTTATGCCTGCAAACCGCTCGCCCACACGACACCATACACCCGGTATTCATCCATGAAGTCGGTTACAACGCCGAACTGCAGTCAGGTCAAGACCTTGGTGAGGACGACAAGCACAAAGATAAGCTTCATTGAGATGGTTTCTGACAGAAATTCTTCGGTTGTGTAAACCCACAGTTTCATCAGCTGTCCGGGTGGCTGGTCTCAGACGATCCTGGATGTGGGGTCCTGGGCTGGCGTGGTTACACGTGGTCTGCGGTTCTGAGGTCGGTTGGATGTGCTGCCAAATTCTCTAAAACGACAAAACAACACATTTTAGAGTGCACTTTTATTGTCCCCAGCACAAGGTGCACCTGATCATGCTGTTTAATCAGCTTCTTGATATGCCACACCTGTCAGGTTGGTGGATTATTTTGGCAAATTAGAAATGCTCACTAATAACAGGGACGTAAGCAAATGTGTGCCAAAATGTGAGAGAAATAAGCTTTTTTGTGCGTATGGAAAATGTCGGGGATATTTTGTGGGCTCATGAAACCAACACTTTACATGTTGCAATTATATTTTTGTTCAGTTTATTTCAGAGCACATAGTAGGACGTTAGATTACACCATGACTTGGTTTGTGCCATCTGCAGCAGTGTTAATCCTGGTCCTTGGGACCCAAAGGGGTGCATATTTTAGTTTTTGCCCTAGCACTACATAAATCCACTAATCAAAGGTTTGAGCTAACCAAAATATCTGTGGTTGTTTTAGTTAAGATTATTTGTTTGCAATATGTGATCTATAGGCTAAGAGAGCTTCATAAGCTGTTTATTCAACATCATATTTGGTGAGAATCACAACATAGGGTACAAAATCAATTKTTGCTCTTAAGGGAGCAGTAGCCTACATTGGGTGTACAATTTTGAATGAAAGCATTATTTAATCTMCAGTTATTCTTTTGCTATTTATTTTGTTACTTATAATATTTACAGTGCCTTCAGAGAGTATTCACACCCCTTGACTTTTTCCACATTTTGTTGTTACAGCCTGAATTAAAAATGTTTAAAATGTAGATTTTTTGTCACTGGCCGACACATGTTTTGTCAACATTTTTGCAAATGTATAAAAAGTTGAAATGTGAGTCAATAAGTATTCAACCCCAGTGTTTAACATTTTGAATGAATACCTAATCTCTATACCCCACACATACAATTATCTGTAATGTCCCTTCAGTCGATTAGTGAATTTCAAACACAGATTCAACCACAAAGGCCAGGAAGGTTTTCCAATGCCTTGCAACGAAGGGCACCTATAGGTAGATGGGTAAAAATATCCCTTTGAGCATGGTGAAGTTTTATCAATACACTATAAAGATACAGGCTTCCTAACTCAGTTGCAAGAGAGGAAGGAAACCACTCAGGGATTTCACCAAATCTCTGTGATAGGAGAAAACTGAGGATGGATCAACAACATTGTAGTTACTCCACAATACTTACCTAATTGACAGAGTGAAAGAAGACAAGCTGTACAGAATACCATTTTTTTTTTTAAAGCCTCCTGTTTGCAACAAACTTTTTGTCCTTCATKAAAAATCCAATACAACACGTTACTGAGTACCACTCTCCATATTTTTGAGCATAGCGGTGGCTGCATCATGTTATGGGTATACTTGTAATCGTTAAAGACTGAGGAGTTTTTCAGAATAAATAAACAAACGGAATGGAGCTAAGCACAGGTAAGATCCTGATTCAGTCTGCTTTCCACCAGACACTGGAAGATGTATTCACCTTTCAGCAGGACAATAACCTAAAACAAAGGCCAAATCTACACTGGAGTTGCTTACGAAGACAGTGAATGTTCCTGAGTGGCCGAGTTACAGTTTTGACTTAAATCTGCTTGAAAATCTATGGTTTTCCAGCAAGGATCAACAACCAATTTGACAGAGCTTTGAGCATTTTGAAAAGAATAATGGGCAAATGTTGCACAATCCAGGTGTGGAAAGCTCTTAGAGACTTACCCAGAAAGACTCACAGCTGTAATATTGTGTAGGTCGTTGACACATAATGACAATTAAATCCGTTTTAATCCCACTTTGTAACACAACAAAATGTGGAAAATGTCAAGGGGTGTGAATACTTTCTGAAGGCACATGTTAATAGTATCTTCTGATAAAATTGATTGTCTAATCTTAACTAAATGCAATCTATTAGCTTCCAATATGTATGTAGGTTGTTCGATAACAGATGGAATGGCTTGTCTTGCACTTTGTAAAAAACCCTGAGTGCATTGAGTGAATGTTAGAAAAAGTTATTGGTTCCTTTCGAAACATATCAATTTCAATGCAAAGAGGACTCGGATCACAGAATAGGTGAAGTGAACTGGCAAAATTTGAGTCCTCATTTTAAAGGCAGGGGCAGTGTGAATACAAAGATAACTGAGTTATTTAGCTTTTTTTAATCCAAGAGTTCAATGTGAAAACACCCTCAAAGAGGAGAAACCATGTTGTAGACCGATTGTTACCTCGTACATATAAAAAATAAGTTACGGTACTTCCACATTTTCAGTTAACTTTATAAGCTGGTAGTGGGTAACAAAATTGGAGGCATAGCTGGGATTACTATGAAGGAAAACAGCCAAGAGGACACAAGTTGAGGTACCAAGAGAGTACAGACCACTGATTTACAAATACCTAAACAATGAATAGAGAGAGTATTTGTTTAGCCAATCTATTATCACATAAGTAAACAAAGTYATTAAGGTACTGATTTTCAATCATGTAAGCACGGGGTATCATTTGCCCTTTATTGTTTTTAACCTTTATTTAACCAGGTAGGCCAGTTGAGAACAAGTTCTCATTTACAACTGCGACCTGGCCAAGATAAAGRATAGTAGTGTGACAAAAACAACAACAGTCAATAACACAAAATAAAAATAGAAAATCTATGTACAGTTGTGGCCAAAAGTTTAATTTATTAATTTCCACAAAGTTTGCTGCTTCAGTTTCTTTAGATATTTTTGTCAGATGTTACTATGGAATACTGAAGTATAATTACAAGCATTTCATACGTGTCAAAGGCTTTAATTGACAATTACATGAAGTTGATGCAAAGTCAATATTTGCAGTGTTGACCCTTCTTTTTCAAGACCTCTGCAATCCACCCTGATGGCAGCCCATTCTTGCATAATCAATGCTTGGAGTTTGTCAGAATTTGTGGGTTTTTGTTTGTCATCTTGAGGACAAGTTCTCAATGGGATTAAGGTCTTGGGAGTTTCCTGGCCATGGACCCAAAATATCGATGTTTTGTTCCCCGAGCCACTTAGTTATCACTTTTGCCTTATGGCAAGGTGCTCCATCATGCTGGAAAAGGCATTGTTCGTCACCAAACTGTTCCTGGATGGTTGGGAGAAGTTGCTCTCGGAGGATGTGTTGGTACCATTCTTTATTCATGGCTGTGTTCTTAGGCAAAATTGTGAGTGAGCCCACTCCCTTGGCTGAGAAGCAACCCCACACATGAATGGTCTCAGGATGCTTTACTGTTGGCATGACACAGGACTGATGGTAGCACTCACCTTGTCTTCTCCGGGACAAGCTTTTTTACGGATGCCCCAAACAATCGTAAAGGGAATTCAACAGAGAAAATGACTTTACCCCAGTCCTCAGCCTGTACCTTTTGCAGAATATCAGTCTGTCCCTGATGTTTTTCCTGGAGAGTTGGCTTCTTTGCTGCCCTTCTTGACACCAGGCCATCCTCCAAAAGTCGTTGCCTCACTGTGCGTGCAGATGCACTCACACCTGCCTGCTGCCATTCCTGAGCAAGCTCTGTACTGGTGGTGCCCCGATCCCACAGCTGAATCAACTTTAGGATGGTCCGGGCACCCTGAAGCCTTCTTCACAACATTTGAACCGCTCTCCTTGAAGTTGTTGATGATCCGATAAATGGTTGATTTAGGTGCAATCTTACTGGCAGCAATATCCTTGCCTGTGAAGCCCTTTTTGTGCAAACCAATGAGGATGGCACGTGTTTCCTTGCAGGTAACCATGTTTGACAGAGGAAGAACAATGGTTCCAAGCACCACCCTCCTTTTGAAGTTTCCAGTCTGTCATTCGAACTCAATCAGCATGACAGAGTGATCTCCAGCCTTGTCCTCGTCAACACTCACACCTGTGTTAACGAGAGAATCACTGACATGATGTCAGCTGGTCCTTTTGTGGCAGGGATGAAATGCAGTGGAAATGTTGGGGGGGGATTCAGTTCATTTGCATGGAAAAGAGGGACTTTGCAATTAATTGCAATTCATCTGATCACTCTTCATAACATTCTGGAGTATATGAAAATTGCCATCATACAAACTGAGGCAGCAGACTTTGTGAAAATTAATATTTGTGTCATTCTCAAAACTTTTGGCCATGACTGTACAGTGTGTGCAAATGTAGAAGAGTAGGGAGGTAGGCCATAGAGGCGAAAATAATTACAACTTAGCATTTAATACTGGAGTGTTATGTGCAGATGATGATGTGCAAGTAGAGATACTGGGGTGCAAAACAGCAAGAGGGTAAGTAATAATATGGGGATGAGGTAGTCAGGTGTGCTGTGTACAGGTACAGTGATCGGTAAGCTGCTCATGCTTAAAGTTAGAGAAGGAGATAAAAGACTCCAGCTTCAGAAATWTGTGCAATTCGTTCCAGTCATTGGCAACAGAGAACTGTAAGAAAAGGCGGCCAAAGGAGGTGTTGGCTTTGGGGATGACCAGTGCAAAATACCTGCTGGAGCGCGTGCTACGGGTGGGTGTTGCTATGGTGACCAGTGAGCTGAGATAAGGCGGGGCTTTACTTAGCAAAGACGGATGGATATAGGTTTATAACAGTTTGGGTCTAAGATGAAGAGGGGGATGACCGCGGCAGCTTTCCAATCTTTGGGGATCTCAGACGATAACGAAAGGGAGGTTGAAAAGGCTAGTAATAGGGGTTGCGGATAATTTTAGAAACAGAGGGTCCAGATTGTCTAGCCCAGCTGATTTGTAGGGATCCAGATTTTGCAGCTCTTTCAGAACATCAGCTGTTTGGATGTGGGTGAAGGAGAAGCGGGGGAGGGGGGTTGGGCAAGTTTGCTGCAGGGGGTGCTGAGGTGTTGGCCGGGGTAGGGTTAGCCAGGTGGAAAGCATGGCCAGCCGTGGTAAAATGCTTATTGAAATAATCAATTATCGTAGATTTATCGGTCGTGACAGTGTTTCCTATGCTCAGTGCAGTGGGCAGCTGGTGCTCTTATTCTCCATGGACTTTACAGTGTTCCAAAACTTTTTGAAATTAGTGCTACCGGAAGCAAATTTCTGTTTGAAAAAGCTAGCCTTAGCTTTCCTAACTGACTGAGTATATTGGTTCCTGACTTCCCTGAAGAGTTGCATATCGTGGGAGCTATTCGAGGCTAATGCAGAACGCCACAGGATGTTTTTGTGCTGGTCAAGCCCAGTCAAGTTTGGGGTGAACCAAGGGCTATATCTGTTCTTAGTTCTACATTTTTTGAATGGGGCATGCTTATTTAAGATAGAGGAAAGCACTTTTGAAGAGCAACCAGGCATCCTCTACTAACGGGATGAGGTCAATATCCTTCCAGGATACCCGGGCCAGGTCGGTTAGAAAGGCCTGCTTGCTGAAGTGTTTTAGGGAGCGTTTAATTATTTAATTATTTTCACCTTTATTTAACCAGGTAGGCAAGTTGAGAGAAGTTCTCATTTACAATTGCGACCTGGCCAAGATAAAGCAAAGCAGTTCAACACATACAACAACAGAGTTACACATGGAGTAAAACAAACATACAGTAATTAATACAGTAGAAAAATAAGTCTATATACAATGTGAGAAAAGGAGGTGAGATAAGGGAGGTAAAGGCAAAAAAAAGGCCATGGTGGCTTAGTAAAACACTGGAATGGTAGATTTGCAGTGGAAGAATGTGCAAAGTAGAAATAATGGGGTGCAAAGGAGCTAAATAAATAAATAAATACAGTAGAGAAGAGGTAGTTGTTTGACAGTGATGAGGGGTGGTCGTTTGACCGCGGACCCATTATGCATGCAGGCAATGAGGCAGTGATCACTGAGATCCTGGTTGAAGACAGCAGCGGTGTATTTAGAGGGCAAGGTGGTCAGGATGATATCTAAGAGGGTGCCTATGGTTACGGATTTTAGGTTGWACCTGGTGTGTTCCTTGATAATTTGTGTGAGATTGAGGGAATCTAGCTTAGATTGTAGGACGGCCGGGGTGTTAAGCATATCCCAGTTTAGGTCGCCTAACAGTACAAACTCTGAAGATAGATGGGGGGCAATCAATTCACAGATGGTGTCCAGGGCACAGCTGGGGGCTGAAGAGGGTCTATAACAAGCGTCAACGGTGAGAGACTTGTTTCTGGAAAGGTGGATTTTTAAAAGCAGAAGCTCAAATTGTTTGGGCACAGACCTGGATAGTATGACAGAACTCTGCAGTAGATTGCAACCCCGCCCTCTTTGGCAGTTCTATCTTGTCGGAAAATGTTATAGTTAGGGATGTAAATTTCAGGATTTTTGGTGGCCTTCCTAAACCAGGATTCAGACACGGCTAGGACATCCGGGTTGGCAGAGTGTGCTAAAGAAGTGAATGAAACAAACTTAGGGAGGAGGCTTCTAATGTTAACATGCATGTAACCAATGCTTTTACGGTTACAGAAGTCAACAAATGAGAGCGCCTGGGGAATGGGAGTGATGCTGGGGGCTGCAGGGCCTGGGTTAACCTCTACATCACCAGAGGAGGAGTAGGATAAGAGTACGGCTAAAGGCTAAAAGAACTGGTCGTCTAGTGCGTTCGGAACAGAGAGTAAAGGGGACAGGTTTCTGGGCACGGAATGATGGATTCAAGGCCTAATGTACAGACAAAGGTATGGTACGATGTGAGTACAGTGGAGGTAAGCCTAGGCATTGAGAGCGGTTATGTCTCTAGAAGCACTATTTAAGCCAGGTGCTGTCACRGCATGTGTGGGGGGGTGGAACAACAGGGCTAGCTAAGGCAGATTGAGCCGGGCTGGAGGCTCTACAGTGAAATAAGACAATTACTAACCAAAACAGCAATGGACAAGGCATATTGACATTAGGGAGAGGCATGTGTAGCCAAGTAATCATAGGGTCCAGTGAGTAGCTAGGCGAGCTGTAGGCACGGAGATTCAGACAGCTAGCAGACCGGGGCTAGCAGCAGGCTAGCAGATGGGCCTCAGGGAGACGTCGCAACGGGGAAGCCTGTTGAAACCCCCTTGCACGGTTACGTCGGCAGACCAGTCGTGATGGATCGGCGGGGCTCCGTGTCGGCAGCAAAGGGTTCAAGCCAATTGGCATTGAAGCCCAGGGATTATCTGATGGATTTCTTCAGGCTAGCCAGGAGATGGGCCTAGCTCGAGGCTAACTGGTTCTTGCTATGGGATAGAAACCCCCTCGGACGGTTACGTCGGTAGACCAGTCATGATGGATCGGCGGGGCTCCGTGTCGGCAGCAAAGGGTCCAGGCCAATTGGCAAAAGAGGTAATTGAAGCCCAGGAATTCTTGATAGATCTATTCGGCTAGCCGGAAGACGGGCCTAGATTCGAGGCTAGCTCCAGTCTAACTGGTGCTTGCTGCGTGACAGAGACGTTAGCCAGGAGTAGCCACTCGGCTAACTGCGATGATCCAGAGTAAAGGTTCAGAGCTTGCGGTAGGAATSCGGAGATATGGTAGAGAAAAGCAGTCCGATATGCTCTGGGTTGATATCGCGTTGTGCAGGCTGGCAGGAGTTGAAAGGGCTGAAGCTGGCAGATGTCCCAGTTAACGGTGATGGCTAACTGACTACTAGCTGGCTAGCTTGAAGGGGGTTACGGTTCTAAAGTATAAAAAATAGCAGATCCATACCGCATTGGGTGAGGCGGGTTGCAGGAGAGTATGTTCAGTCCGTAGATGGAAAAATGAGATAAAAAATACATACTAAAACTGTTTGAATGATGTCTGAGTATAACAGAACTCATATGGCAGGCAAAAACCTGAGAAAAAATCCAACCAGGAAGTGGGAAATCTGAGGTTTGTAGTTTTTCAATTCATTGCCTATCGAATATACAGTGTCTATGGGGTCATATTGCACTTCCTAAGGTTTCCACTAGATGTCAACAGTCTTTAGAACCTTGTTTCAGGCTTCTACTGTGAATAAGAGCTGTTTGAGTCAGGTGTCTGGCAGAATGCCATGAGCTCAGTCAGGCGTGCGCCCGTGAGAGTTAGCTGCGTTCCTTTCTAAAGACAAAGGAATTGTCCGGTTGAAACATTATTTAAGATTTATGATAAAAACATCCTAAAGATTGATTCCATACATCGTTTGACATGTTTCTACGAACTGTAATATAACTTTTTTGACTTTTCGTCTGAACTAAGCGATCGKGCATTGAGCATTTGGATTACTGGGCTAAACGCTTGAACAAAAAGGAGGTATTTGGACATAAATGATGGACTATATCGAACAAAACAAACATTTATTGTGGAACTGGGATTCCTGGGAGTGCATTCCGATGAAGATCATCAAAGGTAAGTGAATATTTATAACGCTATTTCTGATTTGTGACACTTCTCCTTCTTTGGAAAATGGCTGTATGTTTTTCTATGGCTAGGTGCTGACCTAACATAATAGCAAGGTGTGCTTTCGCCGTAAAGCCTTTTTGAAATCTGACACAGCGGTTGCATTAAGGAGAAGTTTATCTGTAATTCCATGCATAACACTTGTATCTTTTATCAATGTTTATTATGAGTATTTCTGTAATTTGATGTGGCTCTCTGCACTTTCACAGGATGTTTGTTTGAGACAATTAATTTCTGAACATAACACACCAATTTCAAATGAGGTTTTTGGACATAAAGATTAACTTTATGAACAAATAATCCTGTGTAACATGAAGTCCTGTGAGTGCCATCGATGAAGATCATCAAAGGTTAGTGATTCATTTAATCGCTATTTCTGACTTTTGTGAGCCCTCTCCTTGGCTGGAAAATGGCTGTATGGTTTTCTGTGACTAGGTGCTGACCTAACAATCGTTTGGTGTGTTTTCTCCGTAAAGCCTATTTGAAATCGGACACTGGCTGGATTTACAAGAATTTATCTTTAAAATGGTGTATAATACTTGTATGTAGCGTCCCACATATCCCAGAGAGGTTAAAGGTGTTTTTAAAGCTTCTTATTCAATGTGATTTTCTTTCTATTCACACCTTTTGCTGTTTTATGAGGGGATTGTTCTATGTTCTTTGACAAATCGAAATGGGAGAATACATTTTATTACATTTGGACTTAATTTCTGAATGAATGAATTCTATTTTTCTCCAGAGCGGAAATTGGATACATTTGGTAATTTATTGTTGTCTCATAGAAACACGGAGGAATCCTGAGGATTTTCCCAGAGGCCAAGGCGCAGTTCGTCGACATCGAACCCAAGTTCGACCGCCTGCTCTTCTTCTGGTCGGACCGGCGGAACCCCCATGAGGTGCAGCCGGCATACCACACCAGGTAGGGTGATCTGACCTTTTGACCCCAGAGAAAATGTCATACTCCTGACCTTGGACCCAGGGTTGTCTTCCATCACAATCCCAAACCTCCTGTTTTGTGTTGCTTATTGTAATGGCATTTAAGTAAAGCATCCGTCACAGGCCATTTTTAGAACTTGGCTGGAGCGTGAATTGTGACAGTTTACATTAGGTTAATGCATGCTATGGTCTATGAACAGACATTATTGTAAAGTGTTACCACATTAAGCAACACCACCAACAACAATATCCAGCTTTAATATATTGGAAAATGCTCAATAGTGTTAGAATAGTTGGACCATGACAAATGGTAGTGTTGGTGTTAGTATGTATACCTATTATGTGAATAATTGTATGTTAGTTGACCTCTCTGTTTCCGCTGTCCAGGTATGCCATAACAGTGTGGTATTTTGATGCCGATGAACGAGCTCGGGCCAAGGAGAAATATCTAACAAGTAAGATGGAGTCCTGGGCATGTATTCATAAAACATCTCAAAGTAAGAGTGTTGATCTAGGATTGGTTTTGCCTTTTGGATCATAATAAATAAGATAAAATGATTCTAGATCAGCAATGTGAGACTAGATCAGCACTTGATCCTAGATCAGCAATGTGAGACTAAGACACTTTATGAATACAGGGTCAAAGTGATCATCATAAGAACGCATTCATAAGAACATATTTTTTGTTTGTAACTTATTTGTTTACTTATTCTGTACATAATGTTGCTGCTACCGTCTCTTATGACCGAAAATAACTTCTGGACATTAGAACAGCGATTACTGACCACTAACTGTCAGAAGCTTTTTCCTTTAACGAGTCCGACGAGCCCACGTGAAGGACATACTGCTTTCCTGGGAACAGGCCCAAATCCCTGTCATTTGCGTGAAGAGAAGATGGAGAAAAAGAGGAAGGAGGTCGGGCTGCCTTCTGAGAATTCATAGGCAATCGAATAAACCCCCACTGCTTTCCGTTCTACTAGCTAACGCAGTCATTCAAAAATAAAATTGACGACCTACGAGGAAGAATAAACTACCAWCGGGACATTAAAAACTGTAATATCTTATGCTTCACGGAGTCGTGGCTGAACGATGACATTATCAACATACAGCTGGCTGGTAATACGCTGTATCAGGAGGATATAACAGCGGTGTRTGGTAAGACAAGGGATGGCGGCTTATGCATATTTGTAAACAACAGCTGGTGCACGATATCTAAGGAAGTCTCAAGGTTCTGCTCACCTGAGGTAGAGTATGTCATGATAAGCTGTAGACCATACTAACTACCTAGAGAGTTTTCATCTGTATTTTTCGTAGCTGTCTACATACCAACACAGTCCGGTGCTGGCACTAAGACCGCACTCAATGAGCTGTATTCCGCCATAAGAAAACAGGAAAACGCTCATCCAGAGGCGGCAATCCTAGTGGCCAGTGACTTTAATGCAGGGAAACTTAAATCCGTTATACCAAATTTCTATCAGCATGTTAAATGTGCAAGCAGAGGGGAAAAAACTCTAGACCACCTTTACTCCACACACAGAGACGTGTACAAAGCTCTCCCTCGCCCTCCATTTGGCAAATTTGACCATAATTCTGATTCCTGCTTACAAGCAAAAATTAAAGCAGGAAGAACCAGTGATTCGGTCAATAAAAAAATGGTTAGAGGAAGCAGATGCTAAGCTACAGGACTGTTTTGCTAGCACAGACTGGAATATGTTCCGGGATTCGTCCGATGGACTACACCACATCAGTCATTGGCTTCATTAAGTGCATAGATGACATAGTCCCCACAGTGACCGTACATACCCCAACCACCCCAACATACCCCAACCCGAAGCCATGGATTACAGGCAACATCCGCACTGAGCTAAGCGCTAGAGCTGCCGCTTTCAAGGAGCGGGACTCTAACCCGGAAGCTTAAGAAATTCCGCTATGCCCTCCGACGAACCGTCAATACAGAACTAAGATCGACTCGTACTACACCAGCTCTSATGCTCATCGAATGTGGCAGGGCTTGCAAACCATTACAGACTACAAAGGGAGCACAGCCGAGAGCTGCCCAGTGACACGAGCCTACCAGACGAGCTAAACTATTTCTATGCTCGCGTCAAGGCAAATAACACTGAAACATGCATGAGAGAATCAGCTGGTCGATCTCGCTCTCCGCAGCCGATGTGAGTAAGACCTTTAAACAGGTCAACATTCACAAGGCCAGATGGATTACCAGGACGTGTACTGCGAGCATGCGCTCACCAACTAGCAAGTGTCTTCACTGACATTTTCAACCTCTCCCTGTCCGAGTCTGTAATACCAACCTGTTTTAAGCAGACCACCATAGTCCCTGTTCCCAAGAACACTAAGGTAACCTGCCTAAATGACTACCGACCCYTAACACTCACATCTGTATCCATGAAGTGCTTTGAAAGGCTGGTCATGGCTCACATCAACACCATTATCCCAGAAACCCTAGACCCACTCCAATTTGCATACCACCCTAACAGATCCACAGATGATGCAATCTTTATTGCACTCCACACTGCCCTTTCCCACCTGAACAAAAGGAACACCTATGTGAGAATGCTATTCATTGACTACAGCTCAGCGTTCAACACCATAGTGCCCTCAAGCTCATCAATAAGCTAGGACCCTGGACTAAACACCTCCATCTGCAACTGGATTCTGGACTTCCTGACGGGCTGCCCACAGGTGGTAAGGGTAGGTAACAACACATCCACCACGCTGATCCTCAACACAGGGGCCCCTCAGGGGTGCGTGCTCAGTCCCCTCCTGTACTCCCTGTTCACTCATGACTGCACAGCCGGCACGACTCCAACACCATCATTAAGTTTGCTTATAACACAATAGTGGTAGGCCTGATCACCGACAACGACGAGACACACATATAGGGAGGAAGTCAGAGACTTGTCCGTGTGGTGCCAGGACAACAACCTCTCCCTCAACGTGATCAAGACAAAGGAGATGATTGTGGACTACAGGAAGGAGGACTGAGCATGCCCCCGTTCTCATCGACGGAGCTGTAGTGGAGCAGGTTGAGAGCTTCAAGTTCCTTGGTGTTCACATCACTAACAAACTAACATGGTCCAAGCACACCAAGACAGTCGTGAAGAGGGCACAACAAAACCTATTCCCCCTCAGGAGACTGAAAAGATTTGCCATGGGTCCTCAGATCCTCAAAAGGTTCTACAGCTGCATCATCGAGAGCATCCTGACTGGTTGCATCACTGCCTGGTATGGCAACTGCTCGGCCTCTGACCGCAAGGCACTACAGAGGGTAGTGCGTACTGCCCGTACATCACTAGGGCAAGCTTCCTGCCATCAAGCACCTCTATACCAGGCAATGTCAGAGGAAGGCCCTAAGTTGTCAAAGACTCCAGCCACCCTAGTCAAAAACGGTTCTCTTTGCTACCTCACGGCAAGCGGTACCGGTGCACCAAGTCTAGGTCCTAGAGGCTTCTAAACAGCTTCTACCCCCAATCAATCAATCAATCGAGTTTATTTTATATAGCCTTCGTACATCAGCTAATATCTCGAAGTGATGTACAGAAACCCAGCCTAAAACCCCAAACAGCAAGCAATGCAGGTGTAGAAGCACGGTGGCTAGGAAAAACTCCCTAGAAAGGCCAAAACTAGGAAGAACCTAGAGAGGAACCAGGCTATGAGGGGTGGCCAGTCCTCTTCTGGCTGTGCCGGGTGGAGATTATAACAGAACATGTTCAAAATGTTCATAATGACAAGCATGGTCAAATAATAATCAGGAATAAATGTCAGTTGGCTTTTCATAGCCGATAATTAAGAGTTGAAAACAGCAGGTTTGGGACAGGTAGGGTTCCATAACCGCAGGCAGAACAGTTGAAACTGGGACAGCAGCAAGGCCAGGTGGACTGGGGCAGCAAGGAGTCATCATGCCCGGTAGTCCTGACGTATGTCCTAGGGCTCAGTTCCTCCGAGAGAGAGAAAGAAAGAGAGAAGGAGAGAATTAGAGAGAGCCAAGATGTTCAAAATGTTCATAAATGACAAGCATGGTCAAATATAATCAGGAATAAATGTCAGTTGGCTTTTCATAGCCGATCATTAAGAGTTGAAACCAGCAGGTCTGGGACAGGTAGGGGTTCCATAACTGCAGGCAGAACAGTTGAAACTGGAACAGCAGCAAGGCCAAGTGGACTGGGACAGCAAGGAGTCATCATGCCCAGTAGTCCTGACGTATGGTCCTAGGGCTCAGGTCCTCCGAGAGAGAGAAAGAAAGAGGAAGGAGAGAATTAGAGAGAGCATACTTAAATTCACACAGGACACTGGATAAGACAGGAGAAGTACTCCAGATATAACCAACTGGCCCTAGCCCCCGACACAAACTACTGCAGCATAAATACTGGAGGCTGAGACAGGAGGGGTCAGGAGACACTGTGGCCCCATCCGATGATACCCCCGGACAGGGCCAAACAGGAAGGATATAACCACCCACTTTGCCAAAGCACAGCCCCCGCACCACTAGAGGGATAACTTCAACCACCAACTTACAATCCTGAGACAAGGCCGAGTATAGCACACAAAGATCACCCCACAGCACAATCCAAGGGGGGCGCCAACCCAGACAGGAAGAATCACGTCAGTAACTCAACCCACTCAAGTGACGCACCCCTCCTAGGGACGGCATGAAAGAGCACCAGTAAGCCAGTGACTCAGCCCCTGTAATAGGGTTAGAGGTAGAGAATCCAGTGGAGGGGAACCGGCCAGGCAGAGACAGCAAGGGCGGTTCGTTGTCCAGAGCCTTTCCGTTCACCTTCACACTCCTGGGCCAGACTACACTCAATATATGACCTACTGAAGAGATAAGTCTTCAGTAAAGACTTAAAGGTTGAGACCGAGTCTGCGTCTTCACATGGGTAGGCAGACCATTCATAAAATGGAGATCTATAGGAGAAAGCCGTCCTCCAGCTGTTTGCTTAGAAATTCTAGGGACAATTAGGAGGCCTGCATCTTGTGACCGTAGCGTACGTGTAGGTATGTACGGCAGGACCAACTCGGACCAATCGGAAAGATAGGTAGGAGCAAGCCCATGTAACGCTTTATAGGTTAACAGTAAAACCTTGAAATCAGCCCTTGTCTTAACAGGAAGCCAGTGTAGGGAAGCTAGCATGGAGTAATATGATCAAATTTCTTGGTTCTAGTCAGGATTCTAGCAGCCGTATTTAGCACTAAGTGAAGTTTATTTAGTGCTTTATCCGGGTAGCCGGAAAGTAGAGCATTGCAGTACGTATACCTAGAAGTAACAATGCATGAATTAATTTTTCTGCATCATTTTTGGACAGAAAACTTCTGATTTTTGCAATGTTACGTAGATGGAAAAAAGCTGTCCTTGAAACAGTCTTGATATGTTTCGTCAAAAGAGAGTCAGGGTCAAGAGTAACGCCGAGGTCCTTCACAGTTTTATTTGAGACGACTTTACAACCATCAAGATTAATTGTCAGATTTAACAGAAGATCTCTTTGTTTCTTGGGACCTAGACAAGCATCTCCCCAACCCATAAGACTCCTGAACATCTAATCAAATGGCTACCCAGACTATTTGCATTGCCCACCCCCCCCCCCCACCCCTCTTTACGCCACTCTTTTATTATCTATGCATAGTCACTTTAATAACTCTACTTACAGTGGCTTGCGAAAGTATTCACCCCATTGGCATTTTTCTATTTTCTTGCCTTACAACCTGGAATTAAAATAGATTTTTTTTTGGGGGGTTTGTATCATTTGATTTACACAGCATGCCTACCACTTTGAAGATGAAAAATATTTTTTATTGTGAAACAAACAAGAAATAAGATCTGAAAACTTGAGCGTGCATATCTATTCATCCCCCCCCAAAGCAAGTTCGGGGAGTGAATKATTTAATAAATAAATGAAAACATAATAAAAACCAAGACACTTGAACAACGCACAGACATGAAACTGAAACAATGGGAAAGGAACCAAAGGGAGTGACATATTTAAGGCAGGTAATGAAGGAGGTGATGGAGTCCAGGTGAGTGTCATAATACACGTAACGATGGTGACAGGTGTGCGCCATAACGAGAAGCCTGGTGACCTAGAGGCCGGAGAGGGAGCACACGTGACTGCACCCCCTCCCCGACTCACGGCTCCATCCACAGGACGCCGATCCCAGGGATCAGGAGCGGAGCTGTCACCTCTGCTAAGGCGTGGGAACCTGTCGATCCAGCTTAGGTACGGGAGCATGGTGACCTAGAGCGCTGGAGAGAGAGCATACGTGACAACTTTGTAGAGCCACCTTTTGCAGTAATTATATCTGCAAGTCTTTGGTGGGGTATGTCTCTATAAGTTTGGCACATCTAGCCACTGGGATTTTTGCCCATTCTCCAAGGCAAAACTTATTCAGCTCCTTCAAGTTGGATTGGTGTACCCCAATCCTTAAATCATACCACAGATTCTCAATTGGATTGAGGTCTGGGCTTTGACTAGGCCATTCCAAGACATGTAAATGTTTCTCCTTAACTTCTCTAGGATAGGAATTTTGGATGAAAAGCGTGCCCAAATTAAACTGCCTGCTACTCATGTCCTGAAACTAAGATATGCATATTATTAGTAGATTTGGATAGAAAACACTGACGTTTCTAAAACTGTTTGAATCATGTCTATGACTATAACAGAACTTATTTGGCAGGCAAAAACCTGAGAAAAAATCGAGGACAAACCATTCAGATTTTTTTTTTGAGGTCACTCTCTTTTCAYTGGGTTTTCATTGGGAATCCAGATTTCTAAGGGACCTTCTTGCAGTTCCTATTGCTTCCACTGGATGTCAACAGTCTTTAGAAATTGGTTGAGGTTTTTCCAGAATGATGCTCGAGGGAGGTTTACTCTGGATCAAACGCACCAAATAAATTGATATTTTGGATATATATCGACGGAATTAATCGAACAAAAGGACCATTTGTGATGTTTATGGGACATATTGGAGTGCCAACAGAAGAAGCTTGTCAACGGTAAGGCATGAATTATATCTTTATTTCTGCGTTTTGTGTCGAGCCTGGAGAGTTGAAATATGATGGTCTGTGTTTGTTTGCTTGGGTGCTATGCTCAGATAATAGCATTGTTTGCTTTTGCCGTAAAGCATTTTTTAAATCTGACACGTTGGCTGGATTCACAACAAGTGTAGCTTTAATTTGGGATATTGAATGTGTGATTTCATCAAAGTTTAATTTTTATAGTAATTTATTTGAATTTGGGGCTCTGCATTTTCACTGGATGTTGGCCAGTTGGGACGCTAGCGTCCCACATATCCCAGGGAGGTTAATGCAACCGCTGTGTCAGATTTCAAAAAGACTTTACGGAAAAAGCAAACCATGCAATAATCTGAGTACAGCGCTCAGACAACATAACCATGTTGGAGTCAACAGAAGTCAGAAATAGCGTTACAAATATTCACTTACCTTTGATAATCTTCATCAGAATGCACTCCCAGTAATCCCAGTTCCACAATAAATGTTTGATTTGTTCGATAAAGTACATCATTTATGTTCAAATACCTCCTTTTTGTTCGCGCGTTTAGCCCAATAATCCAAATTCATGAGGCGCAAGCAGACGAAAAGTGAAAAAGCTCCGTTACAGTCCGTAGAAACGATGTATAGAATCAATCTTTAGGATGTTTTTATCATAAATCTTCAATAATGTTTCAACCGGAGAATTCCTTTGTCTTCAGAAATGCAATGGAACGCAAGCTAACTCTCACGTGAATGCGCGTGGTCAGCTCGTGGCACTCTGCCAGACCCCTGACTCAAAGAGCCCTCATTCCCCCCTCCTTCACAGTAGAAGGATCATCATTAGGAAGTGCAATATGACCAATATCCCACTGTATATTCGATAGGCGATGAGTTGAAAAACTACAAACCTCAGATTTCCAACTTCCTGGTTGGATTTTTTCTCAGGTTTTTGCCTGCCATATGAGTTCTGTTTACTCACAGACATCATTCAAACAGTTTTAGAAACTTAAGAGTGTTTTCTATCCAGATCTACTAATTATATGCATATTCTAGCTTTTAGGACTAAGTAGCAGCGCAGTTTACTCTGGGCACCTTTTTATCCACTTGCCCCCCTGTCCAAAAAGAAGTTTTAATGCCCTCCTTGCCTGGTCCGTGAGTTTTGGTGGGCGGCCCTCTTGGCAGGTTGTTGTGGTGCCATATTCTTTCCATTTTTTTATAATGGATTTAATGGTGCTCCGTGGGATGTTCAAAGATTCGATTTTTGTTTTTTAACCACACACTGATTCTGTACTTCTCCACAACTTTGTCCCTGATGTTTGGAGAACTCCTTGGTCTTCATGGTGCCGTTTGCTTGGTGGTGCCCCTTGCTTAATGGTGTTGCAAGCCTCTGGGCCTTTCAGAACAGGTGTACAGTCGTGGCCAAAGTTTGAAAATGACACAAATATAAATTTTCACAAAGTCTGCTGCCTCAGTGTCTTTAGATTTTTGTCAGATTACTATGGAATACTGAAGTATATTACAAGCATTTCATGTGTCAAAGGCTTTTATTGACAATTACAGAAGTTGATGCAAGAGTCAATATTTGCACTGTTGACCCTTCTTTTTCAGACCTCTGCAATCTGTCCTGGCATGCTCTCAATTAACTTCTGGGCCGCATCCTGACTGATGGCAGCCCATTCTTGCATGAATATGCTTGGAGTTTGTCAGATTTGTGGTTATGTTTGTCCACACACTCTTGAGGATTGACCACAAGTTCCACTGGGATTTAAGGTCTGGGGGTTTCCTGGCCATGGACCCAAAATATCGATGTTTTGTTCCGAGCCACTTAGTTATCACTTTTGCAAGGTGCTCCATCATGCTGGAAAGGCATTGTTTGTCACCCAAACTGTTCTGGATGGTTGGGAGAAGTTGCTCTCGGAGGATGTGTTGGTACCATTCTTTATTCATGGCTGTGTTCTTAGGCAATTGTGAGTGAGCCCACTCCTTGGCTGAGAAGCAACCCCACACATGAATGGTCTCAGGATGCTTTACTGTTGGCATGACACAGGACTGATGGTAGCGCTCCACTTGTCTTCTCACGACAAGCTTTTTTCGCGGATGCCCCAAACAATCGGAAAGGAATTCATCAGAGAAAATGACTTTACCAAGTCCTCAGCAGTCCAATCCCTGTACCTTTTGCAGAATATCAGTCTGTCCCTGATGTTTTCCTGGAGAGAAGTGGCTTCTTTGCTGCCCTTCTTGACACCAGGCCATCCCAAAAGTCGTTGCCTCACTGTGCATGCAGAGGCACTCACACTGCCTGCTGCCATTCCTGGAGCAAGCTCTGTACTGGTGGTGCCCCGATCCGCAGCTGGATCAACTTTAGGAGACGGTCCTGGCGCTTGCTGGACTTTCTTGAGCGCACTGAAGCCTTCTTCACACACATTTGAACCGCTCTCCTTGAAGTTTTGATGATCCGATAAATGGTTGATTTTAGATGCAATCTTACTGGCAGCAATATCTGTGAAGCCTTTTTGTGCAAAGCAATGATGACGGCACGTGTTTTCTTGCAGGTAACCATGGTTGACAGAGGAAGAACAATGATTCCATGACCCATCCTCCTTTTGAAGCTTTCAGTCTGTTATTCAAACTCAATCAGCATGACAGAGTGATCTCCAGCCTTGTCATCGTCAACATCAACCTGTGTTAATGAGAGAATCCTGACATGATGTCGGCAGGGCTGAAATGCAATGGAAATGTTTTGGGAGATTCAGTTCATTTGCATGGCAAAGAGGGACTTTGCAATTAATTGCAATTATCTGATCACTCTTCATAACATTCTGGAATATATGCAAATTGCCATCATGCAGACTTTGTGAAAATTAATATTTGTGTCATTCTCAAACTTTTGGCCACGACTGTATATATACTGAGATCATGTTACACTTAGATTGTACACAGGTGGACTTTATTTAACTAATTATGTGACGTCTGAAGGTAATTGGTTTACCAGTGTCACGCCCACTAGAGTTCCTTTTTATGTCTCTATTTTGGTTGGTCAGGGCGTGAGTTGGGGTGGGCATTCTATGTTTTTGTTCTATGTTTTCTATTTCTATGTGTTTGGCCCGGGTGTGGTTCTCAATCAGGGGCAGCTGTCTATCYTTGTCTCTGATTGAGGACCATACTTAGGTAGCCTTTTTCCACCTGTGTTTTGTGTGTAGTTGTTTTCTGTTTTGTGTCTGCACCAGACAGAACTGTTTCACTTTCGTTCTCCTGTTTGTTGTTTTTGTTCGATTTGGTTTTTTGGATTAAATCATGAACACTTTAAACGCTGCACCTTGGTCCACTCTTCCTTCAGCCCACGAGAACCGTTACAACCAGATCTTATTTAGGGGCTTCATAGCAAAGGGGGTGAATCAATATGCATGCACCACTTTCCTGTTTTCTTTTCATTTGACTTCACCAATTTGGACTATTTTGTGTATGTCCAATACATGAAATGCAAATGTGTTTAAATTACAGGTTGTAATGCAACAAAATAGGAAAAACACCAAGGGGGATGAATACTTTTGCAAGGCACTGTACCTGTACATATTACCCTGCACATTGACTCTGTACCCCCTGTATATAGTCTCGCTATTGTTATTTTACTGCTGCTCTTTATTTACTTGTTCTTTCTTAATCATATTTTTTAAACTGCATTGTTGGTTTGGGGCTTGTAAGTAAGCATTTCACTGTATGTGACTAATACAATTTGATTTGAAGAAAGAATAATTTATATGAAGTCATTAGAAATAAGAATTTGTTCTTAACTGGTTGAATAAAATATAACTCTCCCGCTGACCCTCCTTCTCTATTCCGTCCTAAAGGTGCAGGAGAAAAGGGAGTAAACGTAGAATTGAACAAGCCGTCGGATCTGAGCTAATATGAGAGAAGCGTCCTGCCATCACCTGCTGCTGCTGTGGACAGATGGGGAAAGAGGGATGGATGGCGGGATAGAGGGAAGGAAAAAGGATGGTGGGATGAAYAGGAGAGACGAAAGAAACCATCTTGGATTAGTCCGCTTTCTTTAAACTTTAATATTCAAAGTTGACACACACAGACCCTGAATGTGATGTCATTGCACTGCAAGGAATCATCATTTTTTGCCAAGTTTCTGTTTTTGCTTGTTGCTTTGATTTTTTGGGCTTTATTATGTGAAGAATGCCGGTGTAAAAATGAGCTATGGAGAAAAATAATATGTATTAAGTGAACCGAATGCCAAACAAATATTGTTGTGAATTTTGGGGTGATGAAAGAAGTGTACCCATATGTCAGACGGGTTGTCATGGTCTCCATCGGATGGATCTCTCACTGTTATAAAAAAAAAAAGGTACAAAAGACTGTGCGTGATGTTCCTAGACAGGAGGTTGCGGCGCACTATAGGGCTGACTCAAACCATACTGCGCTAATTTGGATACGTTCTTTTCACATGATCCGTTGCATCACGATTCTAGTAAATGAGGATGATGAGTAACCACGCCAGACCAGTACAACTAGTATTGGGCCGGTTTGGCTTAGTTGAGTGAAAAGGCTATTAATAGCTTGAGCTGCACTGACTCGAATAAGATAGAAGTTTTCAATTTTTTTGCAAACTGCGGTAGTGATTTTCACATTGCAGGTATATTARATTGACTGCGGTGCTGTTTTGTGTCCTGGCACTCATTGCTTGGTAACTGGGTCTTGTTCATTAGGCACCAAACAGAAGAAAATGGACTGAAACTGACATGCTCGTTTTCCGTTGCAAAACTGTTGTTGCAGACGTTAATATCACCTTTGTCTTAAAAACTTTTGATTTTTTTGTAAAAAGTTGGGGTTTGTTAGTGCAGTTTGAGTCTACTGCTGTATGGTCTCATCATTACAGCGTGTGTGTGTGTGTATCTGCACGTATGCAATGTGTGCGATTCCTTCTCTAACCACTGAGCCGAGGTTGAAAGTGAGTGAGAGAGACTGTAATAATACCGTCATGACTATTCTCTCTGGCTATACACCATCGCCATCATGTGGTCACATCTGACCAATGAGTTTATCAACAGGAGATTTGGCAGACCTAACTGAATGCGGCAGGTATCCTAGCGGTTAATTAAGAGCGTTGGGCTAGTATCCGAACGCTCGCTGGTTTGAATCGCAGAGCTGGGGTGGAAAAATCTGCGCCTTTCTGCCCTTGAGCAAGGCAATAACACCCAACAACAACTGCGCCGTTGACGTCGTTTAAGGCAGCCCCCCCCCCCCCCCCCCCCCCCCATCTCTGATTCAGTGGGGTTGGGTTGAAAGCATTCAGTTGTGCGACTGATTAGGTTTTCCATTTCTCCATCCACCCTAAAACATACCAAAGAATCCTTGCATGTGATTTTGTTCAAACTGTATTTATTTGCCATTGATCTATTCATTTATCAATAAATCAGTTGACAAGTAAATAAGACAACATTTAGAGAACAATGTATGTATGTGTTGTTTGCATCAACTTTAAAATATAAATTCCAGTATGTAATTACAGACGTTTCAATTGGTTCCATTGTAAAGGGCAAGCTCAATCAAGCACAGCTGAAATATACTTTTTTTCACCCATGTCTGAATATATCCCTTCATTGCAGAGTCTCGTCAGGAGCTTCTCTTCCCAGGCCATGTCTCACATTACATCCACAGGAAAGCCAAGGACCTTTTTCTAGTCCCTACTCTTTTGGTGTTTACAAATGTATGAAGGAATAAAATGGGTGCAAGGAATATGGAGGAAACTCCCCAAATAAATGTTGATGACGGCTCTGCCAACACTGTTTACGTAACGACAAATGACAGTCGCTGTACAGAGCTGTTAGAGAGAGGTTGAGTGAATAGCAGAGTCTGGCTTGTTCTGCTCTAACCAGGAGTATGGTCTCTACTATCAGGAGCAGGGCAGCTATTGCATTCAGAAAAAAACACCAKGATGATTCATGAAATGGTAGTTGTTGGCTTTCGAGTTCACATCAAGAGCAACCAAGAAGACAAAGATCAGATGAACGGTACCGGCCAGGATGAGAAATGTTCCGCCAATGACCGTCACCTTGTCTTTGAACAAATTCCACTTGAGGTATTCAGTGCACTTGGCCCAAGGATGCTGGTGATGATTGGTCACGAGCTCGTGTATATCCCAGTTTGTCATGCTCGCCTCAATAAAATACTTGAAGGAATAAGTTGCAACTAGTATTGTTTTTTGAAGTAGTAGCTCACAAGCGCAGCTCCTAATACCTGTCCACAATAACATTTTGAAGGAATAAGTTGCAACTAGTATTGTTTTTTGAAGTGGTAGCTCACAAGCGCAACTCCTAATACCTGTCCACAATAAAAAAAAATTGAAGGAAGAAGTTGCAACTTCAACAGTTTAATTTAACTTACATTCAAACAATGAATCCTGATCTAGGATAACTTTTCAAAACATGAAATTATTTGGCTTGCTCTGAAAGGATTTGGCTATAAGCAGAACTGTAATGGGGAAACATAATAATTGCCAGTATGGACATCATCCACCCTGCCACTCCCAGGGTGTTGACCACAAACTCCATCCAACTCTGCTTCAGTGGGGCTTTAGGAGGTATTGGAGGGGTAGACCGTTCTATACAGCATGGTCCCCCTGGTCAGGTGTGTGCAGACCACAGTGGTCATGATAAATCCTATGACTCTCTGTCCATGCCCATCAACATGCTCTCTTCTACACCTGCCCTTTCTGGAGGAAAGGTGATACAGTAAAAAGCCTTCTGTCTGCTTTACTGTGGTGTCAAACATTAGGCTGTCGTGGAAACACAAACAATTAATAAAGACGTGGTTGTACATTTTCATTGTATTTATTTTTGAGATTTTATTAAAATGAGAAAGTAAATTTGGCATTGTGATATCAACAATTATAAGTGGACAGGCACGGCTATATCCTTTTTGGTTCTTTATTCCGAACACTGCTTGACATGGCCTCCACGCAGCGAGCCATAACGTCCATCTGCTCTAGCACACATACAAACCAATGGTGCATATTAACACTAGATGACTGACAGGTGGCGCTATTTTGAAGTCACTGTCACCATTTGTGTACCCCTCCAACACTTTGTCAAGCATATTATATAACAGACACCTTAATGCATACTTTTAAATTGTATTATATGAACAAACAAAACAAAAATAGTTTTTCCTTAAAGTAGAATTTTTTGAGAATACGAATGTTACTGTTCACTCTACAACAAGTAAATACTTAAAGATATGTAATTTTMCCCTTGAAACATTAAATTGAAATAATGTAGCATTCCATTCATTCCTATGGAGGACTGCTCCTTCTGAGAAGTACCAATATGGCGGACAGTGGCTTCAAAGTCTCTCAATGGCCAATACATATCAAATTTTATAATCAACAATCTAGTGTTTTAATACATAATTGATACAAACCCCTACAGCAGGGTTCCCCAGCTGGCGSCACGCAGGCCAAATTTGGCCCGTGGGTGGTTTTATTCCGCCCCAAAACTTTTTTTCTTGTTTTAATTTTGGGACATAAAAGACTGTAAAAACACCAGGAAATCAGCTCCAAGTGATTTTAATTTTGGAAATCTGTTCCAAACTATTCCCACGCATAATATAGACACATGATCGTATACAAATGTAAGCATAGTTTGAAATGATCTGTTTGTGATTTTTGCGGTCAAATTTTTAACAGATCAGGTTCTGCATCGTCTCAACAACCACATAGTCATGCCTTGTGTATTTTAGTGCGTTCCAGTTTACCACATTCCCTGGAGATAACACCTCCCCCTTCATGTAGCTTTGGATCTCACATGGAGAGAGCACTCTGTCCCACATGTGGACATCGGTCTCATGTCCGTAAAAGGAGTCATACACATCAAACCCACCAACGTATGCATCTTGGTCCTGACCTAAAATAATACTCGGTGTACCAGAGATGGAGCCGCCGGCTTGGAGAGCTTTCCTCGCACTTGGCTTCCCATTCACCCACAGTTGAGTCAATCCTGTACTGGCATCCCACGTCCCACAAACAGAGTTCCACTCGTTCATTTTGTCTGGCAATCCCCAGAAATAGATACCTTGGTCCTGAATGTACACCCTGTAATTTCCCCCATCTCCCCTGAAGATGACAAAACCATCAGCATGAGAAGGCGTGGCCAATGAGAAAATGGTCAGCTCCTTCGTCTGGTAGTCAGTGAAAAATCGAACGCAGACAGTCACAGCAAAGAAGATTTTGTTCATGTCAGGGGTTATCTTGACATAGGCGGTGTTTGACTCTTCTGGGAAAATGATTTCCTTCCCTGACATGTCTGTTACAATTAGAATAATATTCATTATTAGAGTTGCAAAGGGAGGAAATATTCCCTGTAACTTTCKAAATGTAGTGTTTGAAAATTTCCAGAACTTAGGAAAATGACAGGGAATTTTGCAATCCTATTAGTATAGTAAGTAAGTACTACTGAAACACATGTAATTATTCAACAATTCATAATAGTATTTTGGGCCATATCCAAGATTTCKGTCTTACCTTGTGGCACAGCATAGCAGCACYTAAAGACCATCAGAAGCCATGTCTGCAGCTCCATTTTGTAGTTTCACTTGGAGTAAGCACTAATGTTATGGACACATCCTCAAAGGATATTCCTATTTATAGTATAGAAAACGGACTGAAAATGGGAGGAACTACCTGTATGCACTTATGAATGCCAGCCAGACATAACACATTCCCCACTTCCTTGTTTTTGATATTGGTCTAGATTAGAAAATAGAGTCATCTGAGAATCTAAATTCATATGATTGATCAACATTGCCAGTTTATCATGATGTTTTATGTTCTGCCATCAGACTTTCTAGGTCAAACCAATTTCTAGATCAACAGGTGTATTAGTCGGCACAGTTATTAGGTAATGGTATTATTGAGAAAACATCATAGTAAGGTACTTAATTGTTACCCAGATAAAAACAGCTGTATTGGACCTTGCTCAAACTCTATTGAATTTCTGATGTTGACAACTGTGCCATACAGTTCGGAAAATATTTTTGTACCGATTCCATGGTACAGGGTGTATGAGTTCATATATAAAACGACACAAGATTCAAGACTTTGTGCTTGTCAGCTAAAATTATTATATAGAATTTATGCCACCAACAAAATTTTGAATATTTGGGGCATAAAATCAAAGCTCTGCAGATTTTGTTGTGAGGATACAGAATCAATAGACCATTTATTTTGYTATTGCCCTCAGGTAGCCTGTTTCTGGTCTCAGGTTCAGGAATGGCTGAAATTGCATAACATTGATCTAAAATTGACCCTAGAAATAGTACTGTTAGGAGATCTGGAGAGACAGGGTCAGTCAATTACTAATATACTAATACTCTTAGTAAAAGTATTTATTTTCAACTTGCAATCTGTGGATTCTATCCGATTAGATAGATTGAAATTGTACGTTAAACATCACAGCATAGATGAAAGCATAGAAATCCGAAGAGGGTGGCCAGCAGAGATAGGTGGGATGGGCTGAGGGAAGCTGAGGGTTGGGATGTGGAATTGGAGACAAGTGGGAGTGGAGTTGCTGGGCGAGAGATAGAATGATGGTCAAAGATAAAAGTATAAAAAATWAAGTTGAATGACACTGAGGACGTAAATAGTGCCAGACGTGCACTCAAACATATACAATTGGCCTTGCTGTTATGATTGTAGTTGTCCTTGATGTCCTTTTAGTCAATTGTCTTGGTTGTTGGTGGGGGGTTCTTAGGGCTTTTTGTAAAATATATACCACTGCTCAAAAAAATAAAGGTAACACTAAAATAACACATCCTAGATTGAATGAATGAATATTCTTATTAAATACTTTTTTCTTTACATAGTTGAATGTGCTGACAACAAAATCACACAAAAATTATCAATGGAAATCAAATTTATCAACCCATGGAGGTCTGGATTTGGAGTCACACTCAAAATTAAAGTGGAAAACCACACTACAGGCTGATCCAACTTTGATTAATGTCCTTAAAACAAGTCAAAATGAGGCTCAGAGTGGTGTTGGCCTCCACGTGCCTGTATGACCTCCCTACAACGCATGGGCATGCTCCTGATGAGGTGGTGGATGGTCTCCTGAGGATCTCCTCCCAGACCTGGACTAAAGCATCCGCCAACTCCTGGACAGTCTTGTGGTGCAACGTGGCGTTGGTGGATGGAGCGAGACATGATGTCCCAGATGTGCTCAATTGGATTCAGTTCTGGGGAACGGGCGGGCCAGTCCATAGCATCAATGCCTTCCTCTTGCAGGAACTGCTGACACACTCCAGCCACATAGAGTCTGGCATTGTCTTGCATTAGGAGGAACCCAGGGCCAACCGCACCAGCATATGGTCTCACAAGGGGTCTGAGGATCTCATCTCGGTACCTAATGGCAGTCAGGCTACCTCTGGCGAGCATATGGAGGGCTGTGCGGCCCCCAAAGAAATGCCACCCCCACACCATGACTGACCCACCGCCAAACCGTCATGCTGGAGGATGTTGCAGGCAGCAGAACGTTCTCCACGGCGTCTCCAGACTCTGTCACGTCTGTCACATGTGCGTGTGAACCTGCTTTCATCTGTGAAGAGCACAGGGCGCCAGTGGCGAATTTGCCAATCTTGGTGTTCTCTGGCAAATGCCAAACGTCCTGCACGGTGTTGGGCTGTAAGCACAACCCCACCTGTGGACGTTGGGCCCTCATACCACCTCTTGGAGTCTGTTTCTGACTGTTTGAGCAGACACATGCACATTTGTGGCCTGCTGGAGGTCATTTTGCAGGGCTCTGGCAGTGCTCCTCCTTGCACAAAGGCGGAAGTAGCGGTCCTGCTGCTGGGTTGTTGCCCTCCTACGGCCTCCTCCACGTCTCCTGATGTACTGGCCTGTCTCCTGGTAGCGCCTCCATGCTCTGGACACTACGCTGACAGACACAGCAAACCTTCTTGCCACAGCTCGCCATTGATGTGCCATCCTGGATGAGCTGCACTACCTGAGCTATTGTGTGGGTTGTAGACTCCATTGCATGCTACCACTAGAGTGAAAGCACCGCCAGCATTCAAAAGTGACCAAAACATCAGCCAGGAAGCATAGGAACTGAGAAGTGGTCTGTGGTCACCACCTGCAGAACCACTCCTTTATTGGGGGTGTCTTGCTAATTGCCTATAATTTCCACCTGTTGTCTATTCCATTTGCAAAACAGCATGTGAAATTTATTGTCAATCAGTGTTGCTTCCTAAGTGGACAGTTTGATTGACTTGGAGTTACATTGTGTTGTTTAAGTGTTCCCTTTATTTTTTTGAGCAGTGTATATTCTTTTTTTCTTCGGGGCGGGGACTGTGGAAGGGGTCTCGGATGGTTGAGGGGCAGCTATTGGGGAACTGTGGGGGGATCTTGGAGGGTTCGGGTCCCCGTGTTTGGCCTCGTGGGAGATCTGTCGACATGCCCTTGAGCAGGGCATTGACCCTGGATACTTCTGTGTGTCGCTCTGGATGGGAGTCTGTTGGATGACTGGTGTGGTGTAGTTGCTGAGCACTGCAAGTATATTGTATGTTTTGGATTCAATAAAAAAGTACCTTACTGTGATTGCTTTCAATAAAAATGATCAAAAATAGCTTCTTAGCAAAGAGCAATTTCTCAAGCAAGAATTTTGCTAGGACTTTCTGGGAGTGGTCTGAGGGGGGAGGGGAAAACTGAAAACAAACTGTTATTGGCAGAGAAATGTGTTACTCTTTCACTACCTGGTGTTGTCACCAGGCAGGCCAAAACTCCGCCCCGCCAAAACAGGCAGAAATATCAGGCTGTCTTTTTAAACAGCTCTTACACTAAAAGGGCATTATCATAATTTTCACAATTTCACAGTATTATTCCAACCTCAGTGTTTAAAACACAGGGAAATCAGGTTTTTGACTGCACTGGGCCTTTAAAAAATTGTTCCCAGGCCAGACGGTGTACAGCTTCTGACACAGATTTTAACTTTATGCCCACTCTATGGTGCCACTTTAACAGACTTAAAACAAAGTTTAAGTTTAATTGGACACTGTAAAATGTCATATTTAGAAGCTCATATTCTGTTCACACATATCCAAATACTGTTGTTGACTTGTACCTGTGACCAAAGCATAAATTAAAGAGAGAAAAAAAAAGTTCAAAACCGTATCTGAAACAGACGGCTTCAAAAATGCTTGCTATTTCTTGATATTGTGTGAGCTTTAGAATTGCTTGAAGCACTGCAAAAACTTCCCTCCAACCAATTGCAAATTTTGTAGAATTGCAGGTAATAAGCTTTAAAACCGCTAAATTGTCTCTCTGTCCCATGGCAAAATGAGGAGAATTGTATGAAATGTGTTTTAAAACTGCAAAAATTATATAATTTTTTAAATAAAATTTAAAATCTGGCTTAGGGCCCCCAAAAGGCTATGGCCGGCAATGGGGCCCTGGTTCGAGTTATTGTACACCTTGGGTTGTATGCAGAGAGGGCAGAAGCTAAGCTGCTAAGCAAGCACACAGGTTCATCACACCAATGTAACAAAAATGCATTTTTTTTTACACTGTGTGCTCTTATGAATGCCAGACGTAATACATTCCCCACTTCCTTGTTTTTGATATTGGTCTAGATAAGAAAATAAAGTCATCTGAGAATCTAAGTTCATATGATTTTTCAACATTGCCAGTTTATCAGGATGTTCTTTCTGTCAGACTTTTTAGTAATTAATAGCCTACTTTTTACTAAAATGTCTAACCTTTGCATTTGAGTTAGCTTACATGTACACTTTGAAATTATATGAAAGTGTTGATTCTTTGAAATTAAGTGTTTAAACTTGTTTTAATTGTTAACTTAACAATTTTTCAAGATTAACTAGTGTTGAGGTTGATTAATCACAGATCACAATCCTGCAATAAAGAGGGGAAGGGAACCTGTCTCTAATTTGTCTGTGTTTCTGTGTTATATTCTCAAATGAACATGACCTTTTTGTTCAGTCATAAGGTCTCCAATTAGTTTAATTTGATTGTCACTATTTTTTCAGGATATCAGTCATGTGAACCCTTTTTGCAGCTGATAATAGCATGCAACGCCAATGCAGCCATAGGCCTACAGCGGTGGTTCCCAACTCCAGTCCTCCAGTACCCCCAACAGCACACTTTTGTTGTAGCCCCAGACAAGCATACTTGATTCAACTAATTGAGGGCCTGAAGATTAGTTGAGAAGTTGAATCAGGTGTGTTTGTCTGTGGCTAAGATGAAACTGTATTTTTGGGGTACTCGACGACCGGAGTTGCGAACCACCGGCCTACAGTATGATGGCATTAGAGACAATTTATGCTTGAGGCGCGGTGTAGATGATGTGACGCAATTTCGGAGCCTCCGGAGGCACCCAGAGGCCAAATTGAGCTCCGTACTGCTTCACCGTGCGCCTCTCAAATTTTGTAACAACGCAGCGTGCTCCGTATAGCTCCGCACTGACATGATTCATTAGGTGGGGGCGGGAGGTCCTGTATAAACAAAAACTCACTTCCCTGACAACTTCCTTCACAACAGTGCTGCGCTGCTCTGCGAAAAGCAAGAACTATGAATGTCCTGACTTCTGCAGAGGACGTATCAACCGTGAATGCTGCACGGCCAATGCCAGCCCAGCCTCACATTCAATTCGCGCATATATGTACAAAATGTATTTCAGCAGATTTCGTGCGTTTTTGTGCATTTTTGGGGTGGTTCAATTCGTTAGAAAATACACYAATTTCTGTGCTACTTAATTCGTGCGAAAATACACGAATTTCTGTGCTACTTAATTCGTGCGAAAAGACACGAATTTAACCAGTAGGCGATACACAAGCCGTTGCAACAACCATAGACGCGATCGCCTGTATTTATTTATTTTACGTTATGAATATATAGATATTTTGTCTTTTTTTAACCATTTAACCATAAGAGGTTATATATATTCCTGTTTTCTATTTTTTGAACAGACTTTTAGGATAGAATTAATGTAAGCAATCATGATGGTTAATGGTGTTTTATTCGGTGTAGTTCCATGTATTTTCTTTAAAAATAAACGTGTAAACCATTTTTATTGACAAAATTAACTGAAAATACATGGGCAGCCTTGCCATTGCTCCATCATAACAAACATTTTTTTTTCTGTGATAACATTTGGACGGGAAACGTATGCAGTCATATGTAGTCTTACATTTTGTGATGGTGGCATCAACTTGAACAAAAGAAACGTTCAGTGAAAGGGTTGCTTACACTCAGACCATGTATTTCACACTCAAGCACCATACGCTATTACGGGGTTAAAACGTTCATATTGGTTAATTCAAAATGTGTAAGCCGTTAGGTCACAGGCTAGAGGTGGTAAGAGTGTTAAAGAAACTGGGCATACTAGAAGTGGTACAGTGCTTTGTCATACGTAGAACACCTCAACTTGTGTTCAGTTAATTACGATCACGTGGCGAAAATAAAGCTAAGAAAGTTGTTGTATTTTCGCACTTGTGTCTGATACTCCGTATCGGGTTAAAGATAATCGGAGTAAAGTCAGCAGTGCCAAATACCTGGTCAGTCGTACCTGGTCGAAAGCAAAAGTATCAGAAAGTCTTCTATAGCCGATCCGGATATAAGCTTTACAAATAGAAAACAAGATATGGTGTTTAACCTCACTACGCGATCAGTGTGTATCATCTCTCTCGTGGATTGCTCACCAATAAATAACAAGGCGAAATTTACTCACGGTTTTTTATTAAGAAAAATTGAACCAATCGCCTTGGCTCCAATTGCTTCACATAAAAAATTACTCAGGAGTCATCGTGAAAGAATTCTTGTACTTATGAGATAAAATAATGTATTATTGAACAAGAACCTATTTACCTATAAAATCACTCAGGCACATTGTAGTTACTCTGAGTTATAGAAATGGAAACATAAAATACAAAGATCTTTACACAGTAAAGAAAAATACAGATATATATTTATTTTGACAAATACATACACCATAGTAAAAATAAAATACCAAGCTCGCGCAAGTGCCGGGGTACTCCATGGTTGAATTTGTCGAAGGGCGGTAGTATTAATCGCCTGAACTCTGGTCTAGAAGTCTGCGGTGTATGGTAGTCTCCTGGACGATCCCCTATAATGACATTATTAAGGGCTGACTGTGTGAGATCTACAGAAAATTAATCGGGTATTATCACCCATCACCTCTCCTCGTCTCAAACGCATCATTACAATGTCCAGCTACAGCAACTAGTCGTGTGATTGTGCTTGCTGTGTAGCGAGTTGGTAGTGCTCGCCTAGTGCGCTCAAGAGTTGTGTCAGTGTATGTGTGATCGATAAGTATACGCGCAATAGCGATAGGTGTTGCGCTGTGAATAGTGTAGTAGTGTGTTACGTGATGTTGTGTTGTGTGCGTGTGATAGTGAGTGGTGTGTGTCGGTGTTGGTGTGTGATGTTGTAGTGTGTTTGTGGGGCTGAGTAGGCAGCTTTTCTCTTGGTCGACCATCTGTTGAGCAGAAAATATTATCTGCCACTTGAGTAGTGTACTATGAGGTTGACGACTTACAGAACGCTATCTGGAAAGATTTTGATGAAAGTATATCTGTAGCTTTTGAACGCATGCTCAGAGAACGAGCAACAGGTACCTGGTCGATAATGGATATTAGTACGGCGTACAACGTCCGGTTAGCACATGGAACTATAAGTAAATACATATCCTGTATCGTGGGTATGCTTTTACAGAATCTATTTTTAAGTCTATCCTTACAGAACTTGACACCTGATTTACACAGGGTTTGAATGCACTACTATATTCAACAAACTCGCTGGTTGGTATGCAAAACACTTTTAGGGTGATTTTTATACTGTCCGGTTGCTCATGACCAGGAAGCTAGAATCAACACAGTAGACCTATAAGTGGCTTTGAATGGATTGTCATTGAAGACCGGTTCATTAGACATTATAAGCCACATAGGCCTTCAGGTTTGAATTAGGGGTGCAGACAATGTTGGTTCCTATGGGTGAGAATTCAATTGTAAATCTGTTTGATGTAAGACACCTCTGTTTAACGTATAGGGTTTAATGCCACACCAGTCAATGTTTAGGATCTTGCAACAGAGACCTTAGAACGGTGTCCTGAGGTCAAATTGTGGCTTCTAACCTTACAGTTCTCTCCTCTGTCTCCAAAAGCAAAGACTTGGAAAATGTAGGTCAAGGGTCATCTCTGTCACTGTCGCTGCGCTCAGACCGAGCATAGCTACGGTCAAGCGGGGCCATCTCGTTGAACTCGGCACGGCTATGGTGATGTGCATTTTTAGCTAGTGATTTCAGAATGCTATTTTGGTGGTTTTTCACTTTGAACACATATTGCAAAATGCACAAAAGTCAACTAGCAAGTCAGTGTCATCAGCCAACTCTACGATCATATACATCTCTACAGAACACACTGATACCATCTGATACTCCAATCATTTTTCCAACTCGTTTAAGAAGCAAACTATCAATATTTCAGAGCAGGCCAAATTCACAGCACGCTTCCACCAACTCTTACAACATAATACACCACACCTACACACGTGTTATGTTCTAGCTGCGGGTCCCAAGTTTTCACTTCATGTTTACGCCTCATCTCGAGCCGACGCTCGACCACTCAAGTTTCGGCTTGATAGGTCATTCGTGCCCGAGCAACAACCTTAATTGTTGCTGAAAATTCCACTTTTTTTCATGCTTGCTACGGGGTCCTGAATGAGCTATCGGACAGAAATGTCGGGGTCCGTTCATCTATGGGCGCGAGGCCGGTTTCAATGCAACCTATCTTAGCCCAAGCTCTGGACTCTTTCTAAATGTTTCACCATTTTTGTATGCTCAAAATGTTTTAATTGAAGCAATGCAAATGCACCAAGGCTTTTTTATTGGGTCGAGAACTTCTAGAGCCACATGAACTCACCGTCTTATGACTGAGCTTCTAGAACAGGTTTGTCAGTTTCAGAACTCTAGGTCTGACGGTTCTTTAAAGTTCAAACAAAAGTACTATTTGCAGGACTGTCTGCCTCTTAAGCCCTCAGTGTGTCACTCCCTCCTTTCTGTGTGGGTGTGTAATTTTTCTTTGAATTGATGGATGAGATGCTGATTTAAGTTCTAGCGGTTAATCTATTCACATCATATTAAGTTTGGAAAGATTTGACTTTTTTAACCCTTCGAAACAGCCCTTTTTGACACCATTATGGCATTCCTGTTGGCACAGGAAGCTGAAAGTAAACCATATCCTCATTGGAGTGGCTTTTACAGAATCCTGAGTTTTTAAGTCTATACGTTAAGAACTCACTGATTTACATAGAGTTGATGCACTATTTCTCTAACTGCAGGTTGGGTATGGCAACATTTTAGGGTGATTTAAAATCGAATCTTTAGAATCGACACGGTAGACCTCATAGTGGCCTGATGGATTGTCATCGAAGACAGGTTCATGAAAGGCCATTATTACCCCACATAGGCTTCAGGTTGAATTCTAGGGGAGCAGGAAATGTATTCCTATGGGAAGCATGTCATTGTAACTGTTTGATGTAACCACTTCTTATTTTTTTTTTTTTTTTTTTTAACTATTAGGGTTATGCACAGGTAGTGTTAGGCTTGCACAGATCGGGAGACTTAGGAACATTCTGAGGTCAAAATGTGTGCTTCTAACCTAACGGTTCCTCTCTCTGTCTCCAAAAGCAAAAAATAATGAAATTGAGGTCCAAAGGGTCATTTGGGTCTTCTTCTTGCTCACTAGTACCGCTGCAGCTCAGACTGACTAGTCGGTCCAAGCGGGGCATTCGTTGAACTCGGCACGGCCTGTGAGATAATGGCGAATGCCATGTTCAGGCTTTGTTGTGTTTTAAGCACCGTACTTTTTCACTCCATCCTTTTATCCCTTTTCTTCGTGGTATCCAATCGCTAGAAATTACTATCTTGTCTCATCGCTACAACTCCCGTATGGTCTAGGAGAGACGAAGGTCGAAAGCCACGCTGTCGAAGCACACCCAACAAGCCGCACTGCTTCTTAACACACGCGCGCTCTCCAACCCGGAAGCAAGCCGCACCAATGTGTCGGAGGAAACACCGTGCACATGGCCCCTTGGCTAGCGCGCACTGCCCCCCGGCCCGCCACAGGAGTCGCTGGAGCGCGATGAGACAAGGATATCCCTACGGCCAAACCCTCCCTAACCGGACGACGCTAGCAACGGACCTCCCGGTCGCCGGCCGGCTGCGGCAGAGCTGGGCGCGAACCCGAGAGCTCTGGTGGCGCAGCTAGCACTGCGATGCAGTGGCAGAGCTTCGAGACCCACTTAAAAAATGTTCGTCTGAACACACTGCAACTGGATCTGTAACTTTTTTTTTTTTTAACTCCTTTTTGTGAACATGACCAATTTGTCAATGTACGATTTCTCTTAAATTACGATAGATAATATGGCTGGTTATTTTTTTTCCTGACACCGTATGCTTATGTATTTGACGTGAAGCGGTCAAATTAGCACCCTACTTTACGTTTTTGACCTTTAATCCCAGAAAAATGGCATAATCAAAAAGCGTTGAGGCCTCGACGCCATCTTGTTCGGGGCCAACTGTCCATTACGTCTTCGAAATATTTTCCGTTTAGGAGAAAAGGCCACATGCATTTGCAATGTGCTTGTGCATTTGCAATATTATTTATTTTCCCTCTGGTGGGAATTTCCTAGACTGCGGAAAAATGACCAAAATGTGTTTATTTAATAAAACGGAAACCGAACGTCCGAGAGATTTCGTTTGATTGACTTCCTGAAAGATTCTCCCCCGCGACGGCCCGCGCCGTCGCGAATTTTAGAAACGTTGCAGGACGTCTAGTAAGGGACCTTACATTTGCAATGTGGCCGTTTCTCACTAACCATATGGCGAGTGCTAAAATGTTCTCTAAGGTATGGAAAGGCTTGGAAAGGCATAAGTGTAAGCAACATAATTCATTATTTTACATTAACATGTAATACATGCTTATGAGAAAATGTGTAATTTAGGCTCCACGAAATATGAAATGGGTTATGAAGAAAATCGTGTATGGTTGCCTACATGACAAAAGCCGTTCTGATTACAAGTGCACAGTATCCAAAGTATTAAGCGAAATCAAGCACAGAAAACAGCATTGGCATTAATAAAATATTTCCCACGAATTAAGTCGCAGGTAAATGTGCGTCTTTTCTCAAAAATTCTGTTCAGCAGTCTAAAACAGTATATAGGCATACAACGACACATTTTAAAACATGGTTAAACAAAGACAACATTTCTGTATATTCATGACGTTGAATTAGCCATTAAGAAGAACAAAAATGAAATATAAATTATCGCGTCTATATGGTTGTTGAAAGGCTTGTGTCGCTACTGGTTAAATTCGTGTCTTTTCGCACGAATTAGTAGCACAGAAATTCGTGTATTTTCAAAACGAATTTAACCAGCCAAACCAGCCCAAAAATGCACAAAAACGCACGAAAATCTGCTGAAATACATTTTGTACATATATGCGCGAATTGAATGTGAGACTGTGTTGCAATGCAGACCACAGATTGACATGGAGCGCCTTTAAGCCTTATGGGCATTTGCAATGCGCCCCTTTAATTGTGAATCTGAAGCAAATCAAATCAAATCAAATCAAATTTTATTAGTCACATACACATGGTTAGCAGATGTTAATGCGAGTGTAGCGAAATGCTTGTGCTTCTAGTTCGACAATGCAGTAATAACCAACAGTAATCTAACCTAACAATTCCACTACTACTTACACACACACACAAGTGTAAAGGGATAAAGAATATGTACATAAGTATATGAATGAGTGGTGGTACAGAACGGCATGGCAGATGCAGTAGATGGTATAGAGTACGGTATATAACGTATGAGATGAGTATGTAGGGTATGTAAACATAAAGTGGCATAGTTTAAAGTGGCTAGTGGTACATGTATTGCATAAAGATGGCAAGATGCAGTAGATGATATAGAGTACAGTATTATACATATGAGATGGGTAATGTAGGGTATGTAAACATTGTATTAAGTGGCATTGCTTAAAGTGGCTAGTGGTACATTTTTACATATTTCCATCAATTCCATTTTTAAAGTGGCTGGAGTTGAGTCAGTATGTTGGCAGCGGCCCTAAATGTTAGTGGTGGCTGTTTAACAGTCTGATGGCCTTGAGATAAGAAGCTGTTTTTTCAGTCTCTCGGTCCTGCTTTGATGCACCTGTACTGACCTCGCCTTCTGGATGATAGCGGGGTGAACAGGCAGTGGCTTGGGTGGTTGTTGTCCTTGATGATCTTTATGGCCTTCCTGTGACTCGGGTGGTGTAGGTGTCCTGGAGGGCAGGTAGTTTGCCCCTGGTGATGCGTTCTGCAGACCTCACTACCCTCTGGAGAGCCTTAGGTTGTGGGCGGAGCAGTTGCCGTACCAGGCGGTGATACAGCCCGACAGGATGCTCTCGATTGTGCATCTGTAGAAGTTTGTGAGTGCTTTTGGTGACAAGCCGAATTTCTTCAGCCTCTGAGGTTGAAGAGGCGTGCTGCCGCTTCTTCACAACGCTGTCTGTGTGGGTGGACCAATTCAGTTTGTCCGTGATGTGTACACCGAGAAACTTAAAACTTTCCACCTTCTCCACTACTGACCCGTCGATGTGGATAGGGGGTGCTCCCTCTGCTGTTTCCTGAAGTCCACATCATCTCCTTTGTTTTGTTGACGTTGAGTATGAGGTTATTTTCCTGACACACACTCCGAGGGCCCTCACCTCCTCCCTGTAGGCCGTCTCGTCGTTGTTGGTGATCAAGCCTACAACTGTAGTGTCATCCGCAAACTTGATGATTGAGTTGGAGGCGTGCATGGCCACGCAGTCGTGGGTGAACAGGGAGTACAGGAGAGGGCTCAGAACGCACCCTTGTGGGGCCCAAGTGTTGAGGATCAGCGGGGTGGAGATGTTGTTACCTACCCTCACCACCTGGGGGCGGCCGTCAGGAAGTCCAGGACCAGTTGCACAGGGCGGGGTCGAGACCAGGGTCTCGAGCTTGATGACGAGTTTGGAGGGTACTATGGTTGTTAAATGCTGAGCTGTAATCGATGAACAGCATTCTCACATGGGTATTCCTCTTGTCCAGATGGGTTAGGGCAGTGTGCAGTGTGGTTGCGATTGCGTCGTCTGTGGACCTATTGGGTCGGTAAGCAAATTGGAGTGGGTCTAGGGTGTCCGGTAGGGTGGAGGTGATATGGTCCTTGACTAGTCTCTCAAAGCACTTCATGATGACGGAAGTGAGTGCTACGGGGCGGTAGTCGTTTAGCTCAGTTACCTTAGCTTTCTTGGGAACAGGAACAATGGTGGCCCTCTTGAAGCATGTGGGAACAGCAGACTGGGATAAGGATTGATTGAATATGTCGTAAACACACCAGCCAGCTGGTCTGCGCATGCTCTGAGGACGCGGCTGGGAATGCCGTCTGGGCCTGCAGCCTTGCGAGGGTTAACACGTTTAAATGTTTTTACTCACTCGGCTGCAGTGAAGGAGAGCCCGCAGGTTTTGGTAGGGGGCCGTGTCAGTGACACTGTATTGTCCTCAAAGCGGGCAAAAAAAGTTGTTTAGCCTGTCTGGGAGCAAGACATCCTGGTCCTCGACGGGGCTGGTTTTCTTTTTGTAATCCGTGATTGACTGTAGACCCTGCCACATACCTCTTGTGTCTGAGCTGTTGAATTTCGACTCGATTTTGTCTCTGTACTGAGACTTAGCCTGTTTGATTGCCTTGCGGAGAGAATAGCTACACTGTTTGTATTCGGTCATGCTTCCGGTCACCTTGCCCTGGTTAAAAGCAGTGGATAGCTTAACTCCCACACTGCTTACATATTGTTATTTAAAAACGATTCCAGTAGACAATGTATATGAGGCTAATCATTATACTAGATTTTGTACATGCCTTGTGCTGACATTAKATTTMTTGGTGCAAATCCAACCCTTGTAATCTAGGTCTGAAAGCAGGAGATGATAGGATCCTTAGCTTAATTAAAACATGCACACAACTACTACCAAGTTCATTGCCAGATACTTTTCTCCAAGAAGGTCTGAGTGGCACACACTGAAGCTGGAGACTCATATCTCCCTCACTAACTTTAAGCAGCTCACAGATCACTGCACCTGTACATAGCCCATCTGTAAATAGCCCATCCAACTACCTCATCCCCATACTGTTATTTATTGATTTATTTTGCTCCTTTGCACCCCAGTATCTCTACTTGCACATCTATCACTCCAGTGTTTAAATGCTATATTGTAATTACTTCGCCACTATGGCCTATTTATTGCCTACCTCCCTTATCTTACCTCATTTGCACACACTGTATATAGACTTTGTCTGTTGTATTATTGACTGTATGTTTGTTTATTCCATGTGTAACTCTGTGTTGTTGTTTGTTTCGCACTGCTTTGCTTTATCTTGGCCAGGTCGCAGTTGTAAATGAGAACTTGTTCTCAACTAGCCTACCTGGTTAAATAAAGGTGAAATTATTTTTTATTTTATTAATTAAAAAGAGGTGCGACTAAGATAATAAAGATGGTTTGCCTAAGACTACCACAACAATTACATTGTCTATGCTACATGTGTTTAAATTGTAAAGAAAGAAAATAGTTGGGTTTTAAGATATATATTTTATTCAATGGGGATAGGCAAAGCAGAGATTACAAAATACTTTTCATTTCACCCTATTATCAAAGTACAGTATGTTCACAATATCATAAACAATAGTCTGTTACACGTTTTAAATGACATTGTATATGTTCATACTGTTTAAGGGGGCACTTTGTCATGATGGCAAGGTGCTCTACTCAAATGGCACAACAGAATCGTTCAGATTGACCAAAGAACAGCCTATAACAACCATCTCGTATAATTGAGAGATGTTTCCTTTCATATCTGGAAAAGGACAACGTAGTAGAAGTGTTAACTGATACCTGCGGCAGCATTGCTCATCTTCACAGTGGGAATCCAGTCGAGATGCCTCGATAGAGGCCAGCTGGTGAACCTACAGCAGTACACAAACAAATGAAAAGCACTCCTGATGTTAGAATAGCACTTCTTCTGGCAGTGTTGAAGCACTCGAGACCACATATTGAGTGTCTCGGTCTTGTCTCGGATACATTTGTACTCGGTCTTGGACAGTGAGGACTCGTAATTTTCTTCCAGAGACCAGCAGAGTCAAGCGGATTAAAAAACTCATAATGATCAACTTCCATAAAACCGCTTCGCCAGGCCAAATATATACACTCCTTTCTTGAAACAATATCTTCACAGCCTTTATCTAGTATAGACATGTTTGCACAGTGGCAAACCTATTGACCTTCAGTGTGTGACAGGTTTGTGATTCTGAAAGGACAGCCACCGTAATACCAGCGCGCTCATGTAGGAGAGTGGACTTTATGTAAAACACAGGGCCGGTGGTATAAACCGTATACTCACTTCTTAATCCCTATTGATGCGTATCAAAGTAGTGTAGTGAAGGTATACGACATCAAGTATGTAGTATAGAGAAATCATGCACAAAATACCTTACACAACCGCTAAACACGTGAAATATATTCATATGCGCACCATACACATAGCCTAGTTTCAGCGGAATATCATCTGCAGGCAGCAAGATTGTGCAGCTCTCAACTGGTTTTGGCATGGAGCAGCTCACAGAAGAATGACATCGGTAGCTGGTAGGGTAGGAAAGACTTTTCAACTTATGATATCTACCAGTAAATGCTAACTAAGGCAACAATGGGTGTGCAAACCAGGTATTGAAAAAGTTTAGTCTGAAGTGTAGGTTTGTAGGCTATTTGTGATGCGCAATTGTCATCGATTCACTGTTTGCATCAGAAGCGTAGATATGGATGGGCCTGGGTGGACACAGGGGAGCCAGGCCCACCCAATCAGATTGATATGGTTTAAACATTGTTGTGGATTTAGACCATCACATTGTTTTCTATAAAAATCGGAAAACTCAAGAACGCAGAAATACTGGACATTTTCAATTCCTATTATGGTGGTGATTTGACAAAATTACAATCACGGTCTTGAATTGGACTCACATTTTTCTGGTCTCAATCTTGACTTGGTCTCTGACCCCTTGTCCCCCTCCCAATCACGGTCTTGAATTGGACATTTTTCTGGTCTCAATCTTGACTTGGTCTCTGACCCCTTGTCCCCCTCCCAATCTCGGTCTTGACTTGGTTTTGTGGTGCTGTCTGGTTTTCATAATATAAGGAATTTAAAATGATTAATACTTTTACTTTTGATATTTAAGTACATTTTAGCAATTCCATTTACTTTTGATACTTAAGTATATTTAAAACCAACTACTTTTAGACTTTTACTCAAGTAGTATTTTACTGGTTGACTTTCACTTTTACTTGAGTCCTTCTCTATTAAGGTATCTTTACTTTTACTCAAGCATGACTTTTGAGTACTTTTTCCACCACTGATTGTTTGGTTGTGTTTCATTTATTCAGATGTTTTCGTGTCATATAATCTAAGATCAAATCTATTGTTGGGATTGAACAACAAATAGTCAACACAGCAGGTTGTCCTATGCCATTGAGGCCTTTGTCCTATGCTGTAATGTCCATACATTTCCCCCCAACTTATGAATACAGTTCTCAACAAATGATTGATAACCCAATATGAATATGAATAGATGAAAACCACTGGAGTATCCGGACGTCGTATTGTACAATTTGCGTCTCCCCTTTTCATGGTCATGGCTAAAAGGATCCAGCTTTTGTAAAATTAACGTCATATTTGATATTTCGTAGCAGATTAAGAGAATTAAATACCTTTAACAATTTGATAAAAGCTGGATTCCTTTTAGCCAGGAACCCTTTTTCATAGGCCTAGATTACATGGCTGTATTCAAGATAAGGCCATTTTTATTTTATCTGTTGTCAGTGTCAGAAGAGTAGGCCTAGGCTACCATCTTATTAAAAAGATTGTGCTAATTTTCCAGTCATTTAAAGTGTAGCAGAATTGCATTAAATGTTTTTCAAAGGCCATATTTTTCCTGTGCAAAGGAAACGTCTTTGATATAGCCTATAAACCTGTCATTACGCTCTTATTAATAGCCTAAATTATCACTATCCAATCGACTCATAACATTAGGAATATTAGGCTTACATTTGTCTGCAAACGCGATGATGTTTTAAAGGCGATTTTTTTTTATGGTGAAAAATAGCTTCCCCAAAACTTTAAACACACGACTTACCAGTGTCACGCCCTGGCCTTAGTTATCTTTGTTTTCTTTATTATTTTAGTTGGGTCAGGGTGTGACATGGGGGATGTTTGTGTGTTTTTTGTCTAGTCTAGGGTGTGTGTATTGTCTAGGGGGTTTTGTAGAGTTCATGGGGTTGTGTTCAGTGTAGGTGTTTATGTAAGTCTATGGTTGCCTAGATTGGTTCTCAATTAGAGACAAATGTCTATCGTTGTCTCTGATTGAGAGCCATATTTAGGCAGCCATAGGCATTAGGTAGGTTGTGGGTAATTGTCTATGTCTTGACGTTAGTTGCTTGTGTCTGCACTTTCGTTTGTAGCTTCACGGTCGTTTGTTGTTTTTTGTTTAGTTTGTATTTGTATTAGTGTTCGTGTTCGTTTCTTCTTCTATAAAAAAGAAGATGTATCTATATCACGCTGCGCCTTGGTCCTCTCTTTCACCGAACGACGATCGTGACAGAATTACCCACCATACCAGGACCAAGCAGCGTGATACAAGCCAGCAGCAGCGAACGCACGACTATAGGAATTGGGAGGAAATTCTGGACAGCGGAGGACCCTGGGCACAACCGGGAGAATATCGCCGCCCTCGTGAAGAGCTGGAGGCAGCTAAAGCGAGAGGCGGCGGTATGAGGAGGCAGCACGGAAGCGAGGCTGGAAGCCTGAGAGTCAGACCCAAAATTTTTGGGGGGGGCTACAAGGGAGTGTGGCGAAGTCAGGTAGGAGACCTGCGCCAACTCGCTGAGCTGCCCGTCTGACCTGAGCCTTCAAAGCCGCCCGTCTGTCTGAGCTCTCTAGCCGCCCGTCTGTCCTGAGCCTTCAGAGCCGTCCGTCAGTCAGGACCGCTGAGCCGCCCCAGTCAGGAGCCGCTAGAGCCGCCCGCCAGTCAGGAGCAGCCAGAGCCGCCCGCAGTCAGGAGCAGCCAGAGCCGCCCGCCAGTCAGGACAGCAGAGCCGCCGCCAGTCAGGAACAGCCAGAGCCGCCCGCCAGTCAGGATCTGCCAGAGCCGTCAGTCAGCCAGGATCTGCCAGAACCGTCAGTCAGCCAGGAGCCGCCCGCCAGTCAGGAGCTGCCAGAGCTCAGCCATAGGCATTAGGTAGGTTGTGGGTAATTGTCTATGTCTTGACGTTAGTTGCTTGTGTCTGCACTTTCGTTTGTAGCTTCACGGTCGTTTGTTGTTTTTGTTTAGTTTGTATTAGTGTTCGTGTTCGTTTCTTCTTCTATTAACCTCTAATTCCTCCCAAACCCGGATCCGGGAGCACCCAATCAGTAAAAAGCTGACTAGCATAGCCTAGCATAGCGTCACAAGTAAATACTACTATCTAATATCATTACATCACAAGTCCAAGACACCAGATGAAAGATACACATCTTGTGAATCCAGCATCATTTCTGATTTTTAATGTTTTACAGGGAAGACACAATATGTAAATCTATTAGCTAACCACGTTAGCAAAGACCACTTTTTTTACTCCACCAGTTTTTTTACTCCATCAGTAGCTATCACAAATTCGACCAAATAAAGATATAAATAGCCACTAACCAAGAAACAACTTCATCAAATGACAGTCTGATAACATATTTATTGTATAGCATGTTTTGTTAGAAAAATGTGCATATTTCAGGTATAATACAGTTCTACATTGCAGCTGCAATCTGAAATAGCGTCGATGCAGCCAGAATAATTACAGAGACCAACATCAAATACCTAATTACTCATCATAAATCTTTTATGAAAAATACACAGCGTACAGCAAATGAAAGCCCAACATCTTATGAATCCAGCCAATATGTCAGATTTTTTAGTGTTTTTACAGCGAAAACACATATAGCATTATATTAGCTTAGCACAATAGCCAAGAACACACAAGCAATTACCAGCAGCACGGTTAGCGATCGTAACATACAGCAAAAGATATATAATTTTGGACTAACCTTGATATACTTCGTCAGATGACAGTCCTGTAACATCATATTACACAATGCATATAGGTTTTGTTCGAAAATGTGCATATTTAGCAGCACAAATCGTGGTTATACAATGTGATCAGTGGCAACAGGTCATGCATTCTGGCCGGCGCCATCTTGGAAAGGCACCTAATCTAATCAATAAATAATCGTAAACGTGACTAAAAAATACAGGTTGGACAGCAAATGAAAGATGCATTAGTTATTAATGCAACGCTGAGTTAGATTTTTAAAATTAACGTTACTAGACATACAGTGTGCGTTACAGCCAGACTAGTGCCGCAATATGGCGGACAAATGCGTTTACATTTTCCCACATAAATACGGAATAACATCATAAATAGCTCTTACTTTTGGACGAGCTTCCATCAGAATCTTGGGCAAGTGGTCCTTTGTCCAAAAGAATCGTTGCTTGGTTGTAAAACGTCGTCTTCAACTTCGGAATTAGCAGCTAACATTAGCTATGTGGCCACAACATGCCCAAATCCTCAAAACGCAATACCAAGGAATTCCGAAAATAGCAATATACTCGCATAAACTGATATAACTCGGTTTAAAATAACTTCGTTATGATGTTTCTAACACCTATATCGAATTAAATTACAGACAGATATAGCTAAGGCCGATAACTGAGCGTTTAAAATGCCATCCTGAGGTCTTGCTTTGCGCAATGACGAACGACGAAAAGAGAGCTCCCTTCGTTCCTTGCCTTTTATAAGCTCTGAGAACTACGTAGACACTCCATTCCACTTCTCATTGGTTACTGACATCCAGGGGAAGGCGGGTGCAGTTCATGTTCGACCCATAGGATACATACAGAGCTTTAAACTGATCTGAGAACAGAGCCTCGTTTTCAGACCTTCGCAGTTCCTGTCATGAATTTCGCTGCAGAAAGAGTTCTGGTTCACCCACAGACATAATTCAAACGGTTTTAGAAACTACAGATTGTTTTCTATCCAATAGTAATAATAATATGCATATTGTACGAGCAAGAATTGAGTACGAGGCAGTTTAATTTGGGAACGATAAATGTCCAAATTGAAACAGCACCCCCTGTAGTGTCAAGAGGTTTAAAGAGAAAAATAAGCAAACAAAAGGCATGTGGGAGACTCCCCAAACATATGGAAGGAGGTACTCTGGACAGATGAGARAAAAATGTTGCTTTTTGGCCATCAAGGAAAACGCTATGTCTGGCGCAAACCCAGCACCTTTCATCACCCTGAGACAACCATCCCTGATGTTTTTCATTAGCAGGGACTGAGAAACTGGTCAGAATTGAAGGAATGATGGATGGCGCTAAAGACAGGGAAATTCTTGAGGGAAACCTGTTTCAGTCTTCCAGAGATTTGAGACTGGGACGGAGGTTCACCTACCAGCAGGACAATGACCGTAAGCATACTGCTAAAGCAACAGTCAAGTGGTTTACGGGGAAACATTTAAATGTCTTGGAGTGGCCTAGTCAAAGTCCAGACCTCAATCCAATTGAGAATCTGCAGTATGACTTAAAGATTGCTGTACACCAGCGGAACCCATCCAACTTGAAGGAGCTGGAGCAGTTTTGCCTTGAATGGGCAAAATCCCAGTGGCTAGATGTGCCAAGCTTATAGAGACATACCCCAAGAGACTTGCAGCTGTACAAAGTATTGACTTTGGGGGGGTGAATAGTTATGCACACTACAATTTTCAGTTTGTGTCTTATTTCTTSTTTGTCTCAAAATAAAAAATAATTTGCATCTTCAAAGTGGTAGGCATGTTGTGTAAATCTAAATGATACAAACTCCCCAAAAATCTATTTTAATTCCAGGTTGTAAGGCAACAAAATTGGAAAAATGCCAAGGGGGGTGAATACTTTCGCAAGCCACTGTACGTCAACAGCAAGCCCTCTATAGGCTCTCTCATCATTGTCGGTGATCAGACGCAGACCTACCACCATTGTGTCATCAGCAAACTTAATGATGGTGTTGGAGTCATGCTTGGCCATGCAGTCGTGGGTCAACAGGGAGTACAGGAGGGGACTAAGCACGCACCCCTGAGGGGGCCCCGTGTTGAGGATCAAGCTGGCAGATGTGTTGTTGCCTACCCTTACCACCTGAGGTCGGCCCGTCAGGAAGTCCAGGATCCAGTTGCAGAGGGAGGTGTTTAGTCCCAGTGTCCTTAGCTTGGTGATGAACTTTAAGGGCACTATGGTGTTGAACACTGAGCTGTAGTCAATGAACAGCATTCTCACATATGTGTTCCTTTGTCTAGGTGGGAAAGGGCAGTGTGCAATGCAATAGCGATTGTTTCATCTGTGGAGCTGTTGGGGCAGTATGCGAATTGGAGTGGGTTTAGAGTTTCACAGGATTATGGTGTTCATGTGAAACGGCAGAGCGCGAAATTCAAAAAAGAWTTTTTAGAAATATTTAACTTTCACACATTAACAAGTCCAATACAGCAAATGAAAGATACACATCTTGTGAATCCAGCCAACATGTCCGATTTTTAAAATGTTTTACAGCGAAAACACCACGTATATTTATGTTAGCCCCCCACCAAATACAAAAAAGGACAGACATTTTTCACAGCACAGGTAGCATGCACAAAACCAACATAACTAACCAAGATCCAACCAAACTAACCAAGAAACAACTTCATCAGATGACAGTCCTATAACATGTTACACAATAAATCTATGTTTTGTTCGAAAAATMTGCATATTTGAGGTATAAATCAGTTTTACATTGCAGCTACCATCACAGCTACCGTCAAAAATAGCACCGAAGCAGCCAGAGTAATTATAGAGACCAACGTGAAATACCTAAATACTCGTCATAAAACATTTCTGAAAAATDGATGGTGTACAGCAAATTAAAGACAAACATCTTGTGAATCCAGACAATATTTCCGATTTTTTAAGTGTTTTACAGCAAAAACACAATATAGCATTATATTAGCTTACTACAATAGCCTACCACACTACCGCATTCATTCATCAAGGCACGTTAGCGATAGCAATAGGCACGTTAGCGATAGCGAATAAACCAGCAAAATATATTAATTTTCACTAACCTTCATGAACCTTCATCAGATGACAGTCCTATAACATCAGGTTATACATACACTTATGTTTTGTTCGAAAATGTGCATATTTAGAGCTGAAATCAGTGGTTATACACTTCGAGATGCTCGTCACGGTCAATGAACAGCGATTCTCACATATGTGGTCCTTGTCTAGGTGGGAATAAGGCAGTGTGCAATGCATGAGTATGCTTTATCGTGGAGCTTGTTGGGCGCAGTATGCGATTTGGATGGTGTTTAGAGTTTCACAGGATTTACGGTTTCATGTGAAACGGCAGAGCTGCGAGAATTCAAAAAGAATTTTTAGCAATATTACACTTTCACACTATTATAGCAAGTCCCAACCGCATGATGGTCAGCAAATCTTGTAATCGAGGATCGATTAATTCACGAACAGCATCAATCACCTTTTTTTATCACACCACATGTGGCCGGGACTTGCTCGGCTTACCATTTGATCGTACCACACCACGATATTATGTTAGCCTCCCCACCAAATACAAAAAAAGGAACGACATTTTTTCACAGCACAGTAGCAGTGCACAAACCAACATAACTAAACCAAGATCCAACCAAACTAACCAAGAAACAACTTCATCAGATGACAGTCCTATAACATGTTAACACATAAATCTATGTTTTGTTCGAAAAATTTGCATATTTGAGGTATAATCAGTTTTACATTGCAGCTACCATCACAGCTACCGTCAAAAATAGCACCGAAGCAGCCAGAGTAATTATAGAGAGACCAACGTGAAATACCTAAATACTCGTCATAAAACATTTCTGAAAAATTGCTGGTGTACAGCAAATTAAAGCAACATCTTGTGAATCCAGACAATATTTCCGATTTTTTAAGTGTTTTACAGCAAAACACAACTTATAGCATTATATTAGCTTACTACAATAGCCTACCACCTACCGCATTCATTCATCAAGGCACGTTAGCGATAGCAATAGGCACGTTAGCGATAGCGAATAAACCAGCAAAATATATTAATTTTCACTAACCTTCATGAACCTTCATCAGATGAAAGTCCTATAAATCAGGTTATACATACACTTATGTTTTGTCGAAAATGTGCATATTTAGAGCTGAAATCAGTGGTATATACTTGTGCTAACGTAGCATCTTTTTCCGAATGTGCGGATATTTTTCTAAAACTCACCTATTCTGACCAAATAACTATTCATAAACATGACAAAAAATACATGTTGTATAGGAAATGATAGATACACTAGTTCTTAATGCAATCGCGTGTTAGAATTCTAAAAATAACTTCATTACGACATCCAGCTTATGTTATACGAGAGCGTGCCAAAATCTGGGCGCTACCTAATAGTACATCATGTTCGACAGATATATGAAATAGCATCATAAAATGGGTCCTACTTTTGATGAGCTTCCATCAGAATGTTGTACACGGGGTCCTTTGTCGTTGTTGTGGTTTTTAGAATGTCCTCTTCTTCCAGTCAATTAGCACGGAAAGCTAGCAAAGTAGCGCAAAGCTCTCTCTTCCTGAACAAAGGCAACACAACGCAAATCGCTAATGTCCCGCAAAAATTCAATAATCTAATAATATATTGAAAAAACATACTTTACGATGATATTGTCACATTTATCAAATAAAATCCAAAGCCGGAGATATTAGTGGTCTATAACGACAGCTTTCCAGAAGGAATCCAGGCTCCTTCCCTGCTTGTCGCTAGAGAAACAGAAATGGGTGACACGTCATGCCAAGAGCTTTTATTCCACCTAAGCACAAGATAAACACTCCATTTTTCTTCTCACTGCCTATTGACATCTAGTGAAGGTGTATGACGC